>NC_034438.1:32659782-32678903 GCF_002078875.1 Numida meleagris
CTTCCTTCCTTCCTCCTTCCTTCTTTCCCTCTCCTTTTTTTTTTCTTTTTTTCTGAGGGGGTTGTGCCATTTAATCTGGAGAATAGAAGGCTCCAGGGAGATTTTATGGTGGCCTTCCAGTTGAAAGAGGACCTACAAGAAAGCTGGAAATGGACTCTTTATCAGGGAGGACTGAAGTAGGACAAGGGACAATGACTGTAAACTAAGTAGGTCACTCTGAAAATTAGGCTGCCTATTTATTTCCATGGAAAATACAACAGCTACAAAGAGCACAGTAACACTATCAGATAAATTCTCAGCTACAAAACATTTGTTAACATAGTCACCACCATTAGCTATGCATTTTCACCAGTGATGAACTTGTGAGCTGCCCTCATAAAAATCTGCACCAGTGGAGGTGACCCACTGTTTCACAGTTGCTATGATGGCATAGTTGCTGGGAGAATGTTGCCCATACAGTCCATCTTTCATCATCCCACATAGATGGAAGTCAAATGGCTATACAGTGGATGTGGTAGGACAGTCCAGCCAAGACTGGCAATGTATTCCATGGTTTTCAAATAGGTATGGAGCCTAGTGTTGTTGTGTTGCAAGAGAAAGTTTATCTTCTCTGGTCTGACTCTGGAAGTTTGAGCCTTCAGCTCAGTCAGCATCATGATGTAGTGTTCAGAGTTGATGGTTTGTCTCAAAATCCAGAAGGATCACCCGATTTTCATGTGGCAAAAGACATTGTCCATCACTTTACGTACTAAGGGCTGTGTCTTGAACTTTTTCTCAAATGGGGAATTCACATGTCAGCACTCCATGGATTGTCATTTTGAATCTGACTTATAGTGCTGACACTATGTCTCATCTCCAGTAATGACGCGATCCAGGGAAATGTCACCTTCAGCTTTGTATTGGTTAATAGGTCGTGACAAACTTGCATACACTGTTCTTTCTGTTTCTGAGTGAGCTGTGGGACCCATCTGTGCAAACTGTAATATTCCAATGTTGCCACAATCATTTTCAATGCATTGAAGCTGATATTCAGTTCTGTACTCAGCTTGCTGATTGTAATCTGCCAGTTCACGTGGATGAGCTGATCGAGATGCTCTTCATTTTGTGGTGTAAGAGTTGTGCATGGCAGTCTGGAATGTGGCTTGTCTCTCACGTTTTCTTTTGCTACTGTTGAAAAGCACCACCCACTGCCTAACTGTGCTCACATCCATTGTTTCATCTCCATAAACATTCACAAGCGTCAATCAGTGTCAATGGGTACAATTTTTTCCACATGGAAGAATTCAATGACATACCTTTGTTTCTGATGCACTTTCATGTCAGACACCATTTTGTCAGACTGCCCCTCTGCCGCCATCTGTCATATGGCAACAAAATGTAATGGAATATTAGTGGGAATGTTCAACCTCTACTTCCATACCACCAGCATCTTGCCTCTGATGTCATAGGCCAACATAAACAAAGAGGAGTCATTAATCTTGGAGCAGTCCTTGTAAAAGTGGGGAGATTTAGATTAGATATTAAGAGGAAATTCTTTTTTCAGATGGTGGTGAGGTACTGGAACAAGCTGCCCAGGGAAGCTCTGGATGCCCCATCTCCAGAAGTGCTTGAGGCAAAACTGGATGGATCTTTGGGCACCCTGATTTAGGAGGTGTCCCTGCTCTTGGCAAGGGAGTTGGAACCAGATGATCTTTGAGGTCTCTTCTAACCCAAGTCATTTTGTGATTCCATGACTTTATGATTCTTTGAACCTTTTCATTTTCCTTTAAATGCTGAAGTAGGAAAACTCTTGACGGTAGTACCCCTTTTCCATGAACCAGAAAAAATTATATTAAGATATGAAAACAAGGTGTAATATGCAACAGATCATATTTATATTTTGTCCGTTATACGTTGATATTTGATCCAGGTTCTCTTTATTTTTTCTTACTTACTTTGTTTATTGGTGAAATAGTTATTAATTAAGACTCGCACAGAATCATCTGAAAACTCCAAACTTAAATCTCTCATCTGAAACATAAGTCTCCCTGGAGATGTTGTTTGCGGCTCTCTGCTGGCTTGAGTAGAGAAAATTGCATTGTTTTACACTTGAATCATAAACTGATAGTTAACTCTGAACTCCTAGGATCTCAAGAGCTAAGCCAGGTTTTACCAATATAAATTTTTAACTCCAGGCTACTGTAGTTGCTTTACAGCAATTTCTCAACAGCTACATTTTAATTTCTAGATATATCTAGCAGCACAACTTCTGATTACCTAACACAGATATAATAGGAACTGTTTTGTGGTTAATAGGACACAGAATTTGGACCTTATTTGAGAATGAAAGCATAAGTTCTGCCTCCCCCACCACCATTCCACTCCCCTCCACCCCCCCAAAAAAAACCAGCACCTAACAAACGCAGACTCCAAACAAACAAACAAACAAAAAAAGTCAAGGACAAAATCAAAACAAGAACAGCTTTGGGACGCTGAATAGATACTACTGCAATTTAATGAGAGAACTTTTAGAGAGAACTTATTTAATAGAAATACTTTCTGAAGGAATGCTCAGTTAATATCTGGTAAAACAGAAAAAATTCAGCTTCGGAATACTTACAGTAGAGAGTTTTATGGGCTTACACAGTTTAGCTGTAATTTGTATTTAGCTTCTGTCCTCAGAGATGTTTTTTGGTCAGTGTCAGTTCTAACTTGCCTCTTTGCTCTTGCTTCACGACCAGTAAGTTCCACTCACCCTTTTTTCTTTCTTTTGCATATTCACGTAAAACCCCGATTTCCATTTCTTTCCCAATCAAATTTGAATCCCATATTTTTAGAGATTCTATTGGTCATATTATATGTTTTCTTCTAGACAACTTGTAGAACAGCCTGCTGGGGACAATTGCTTTCCTTCTTTTGCATCTCTCTCAGTGCTCCTTCTATCACTGCAGAATATTGTTCCATCATTTATGTGCTATGGATGAAACTAAATCTGAATATTTCCCTGTCTGCTTTAACACTTTTTTTAATGCATAGCATAATACAATAGCAATACTGTACTGAATATGTACTTTAATGAGCTGTTGTTTGTGTTGGGAAATGGCTTTACAATGATTGGTAATAAAATTTTCTCAGGTGTATACTGGAAAGCTTACTTCTGAGTGACTGGAAGTCAAACATATGTTCTAAAATAGTAATCTACATCTTGGACCATGTTCATCCTACCCAATTTCCGACACTTGATTTGAAGCATCTGATTTAGGGGCTTCCTCATCACAAGTTGATGTTATTATACAGACAGGGAGGATGGCTGGGCTCCTGTCAGATTTGAATTGTCCTTGAAAATGTCCAATTCATTTAATCAATTATTGTTATCTCATTTTTCTGAATTCTCTGACTTCTCTGAAATGAGATGGTTGATAACAGGGGTATAGATCCCAAAATGGCCATTGGGACCTTTCACTGACTGAGACACAGGAAACAGGAACAATAAAGAGAATGAAAACAGAGCAGAAAGTCTATCTCTGACATCCCATTGTACTCTAGCCAACGTTAAATGAGTTTGCTAGAAGAAAATAATTAGTGAGTATGTCTCACGTGAGCCCAAACAGGCTGTATTTTTGACATTTAAATAAGTTCACCATTCCAGGGAACCTGCAGCTTACACCAAACCATGTCAGCAAGGTAAAAACTCACTTTCATTGTTTTATGTCTTTGAAAATATCACTGGAATACTGCTTGGCAATGAGCTCATCCAGTAGCAAATGTAACAGGCATTTGTGCCTACAGGATTTTTCCTGGTGAAAGCACTAGAATATTAGGACTGTGCTGAAAAGAAAATAAGGTAGTCCACGTCTATGAAAATAAATAAATAAATAAATATGCTTAGTCTACCTGTTGGTATTCTCTCAAAAAAAACAGTTCCAGGCTTCCAGGTCTACACTGTAAAGCGCATCTTGTGTGTGACAAACTCTACAAATATTTTATGCCAAGAAAACTGGAAAAACAAATGCTAAATATTGTATGTGTATAAGCAATCCTCAGGTATTCCTTGTGTTTTAATATTAATTCAATCAGAATAGCTGTGGGTGTCTGACCCACCATGATGTTCATCTATACTCCATTTAAAATGAATGCTTTCTAGTACAAGCCTGAAAGTATCTAGGCCACTTGCTGTTAAGGGAGAGTTGTTTTCTCATGTTCTTCACTTTTCATGTTAAACCTCTCATACAGCATTGCTCTGTGCCTTAATAGTTGCCAAGTTATATCACAGGGGAGGCTGTATTTCAGTGCTGGATAAAATGATCCCTTTGCACAAATATCTTCAGGAACCACTTGAGGGAAAAGGAAACATATCTATTGTTTGGACAACGTGGTCTTCAGTAGAGGTTGAATCGTTGGGATGCTATACAGTGATGCCTATGAAGTAGCAGAATGTTACCCACTGAAAGGTCTCAATCTTACAAGGTGCTGAATGGTCTATTTTTGGTGGGTAAGAAATGTGGATTTTTTGCAAGTGTCACTTAAATTCTTGACATATTCCATGACAGCTCTGAATGCATGTTTCACAGTAGAGTTTGTTAATCCTTTGCTAATATTTGAGTATAGGTTTCAGCTGTGCTAGCACTAATGTTAGGGTATGTGTGTGCGTGGGGGAGCTGCTAGGTAACAGTTTCCTGAGCTCATTTCAGCAAAATGTTCCACCAGTGAAATCTTTTGGGTGATGTGACTTCAGAATTGAGAGTTTTCATCTACTGCACTGCTGAGCTTCTGTGGACAACCAAGAAAACGCGGAAAATTGGGAATGCTCACAGGTCTGAAATACATGGGAATGCATATAACCTTCACTAGCTTGAAACTTCAAATTTTAGCACCCTTAAGTTAGTAAAAATTAAAGTATTGTATGATAAAGAGAAATGAATTCAACTTAAGCTTGTCATTACTAGGTAAGTAATTAAAAATGTTTAAGAAATGAAATCATTAGTGACTGTTTCCTCTCTCTAGACATTGGTTGAACATGGTTTTTTTCCTTCTATGAAACGAAACAATGAGAAAGTGTGGGAATCGAATGTTGATTCTGTATTAAAATAAGATTAGAATTTTCTTGATTTCATGGCCTCTGCTGTCATTTGGATCATTTATCAAAATCTAGCTAGTAACCATTTATGTATAGTCAGCATGAAAATGTATGTTGTACTTTGTCACACACATTGCAAGAATATCCTGCACAAATTAAAAGGACAAGTCATGACATGCCTCAGAGAGGGCCTGAAGAAGGTATTGAGGAAGGCCTGGCACCTCTCCAACCCCCTACGGTGCTCTTTATTTAACAAAGGAAGCGTCCTTCAGAGACAATGGAAGAAGCTTTGGAGAAAATCACCGTATCAACATGATGAGTACCGAGACATCTTGGAAACAACAGGATGGCGACTGACTGGCACAAGATAGAACAAGTGTCAGAATGTAACTAACAAATGTAAATCTTCGATAGGATTGTGAACCTGGAGTACCCAGCCAATGGGGAAACAGGGCAGTGGATAGGCAAGGGGGGAAACAAGGTAAAAAAGCTGTCATACTGTGTCCATAGGGGCGCTCCTGTTTTACAGGACGCCCGCCATTGCAATTGCGAATTGAATCTGCTTTTATCAGAGATACCGTCCTGATAAATTATTTGGATATTTCCAACAGAAAGCATCTTATGGATCATGGGCCTGCAGGGGAGAAATCCCTGCTGCACTAAAGGAAGTTCAATACTTCAGTCCAACACTTTCCAGTCCACTTTTCTGCTCATCTGACTCCTGGAATCACATGATGTTGGATGGATCACATCACATGAAACCGTCCCTTTTTGAGACCATCTTTAATCCAGAACTGCGGGAGTTTGGCATTCTCTGACCATTTTTCTAAGGGATTCAAAATCTCAAAGCAAATCCTAACTGGACGATCTGAATATCTGGTCTTGGACCTCATATTAGAAGTAGAAGCTGTTTTAAATTCGTTTGGAAATAAATCAGGATTCAAACTTAATGGATAAACCTATGTTCACTGTTGACCTTGAAACAAACCAGAGCATTTTCAATTTTTTTTTTTGTCAGCAGACTTTTGTCCACTTGTCTTAAGAGCCATGATATTCCTTTACACCAGGCACAAGACCTCTCTCTTGCACTAGGACATTCTGTCTTCTCACCACTCTGAACAGCTGCTTCAAATGTTGCTTTTTAGCTTGGGTGGCATTTGACAAAAAAACTTGTGACTGAGAGAAGTCTGTTGTGATGCAGAGGACATTGAGGGCATTCTCATCTGAGGAGCTTCCAGGAACACAGTTCAGTTGTTTAGAGTGCTTAAGTGCTTACTAAAACTCTCAGTAAGAAGCAAACCAGATAGAAAAGCTGTGAAACGTCTTTGTTCTTATGCTGAAAGTTTCACTGTTGCCCTTGTGATCAGCTTAGGCCTTTTAGAAACCATCTGTTTAAGGCCCAGGACTGAGTGAAGGTTTGATAATATGCAAAGCTTTTACAGTAAGATATATTCTTCATAACCAGTTTTGTTGTGTATTGAAGAACAGAAATTAAGTGATCTCTAGTGTAGATCAGTGATGTTTATTTTCTCCATAGTAAAATTTACATCTGTGCCTCTAGGTTATATGCATTTTACCACAGCTTATGATCCATATTGTCAGGGCAGAAGTTTATGTTTTAGGGAAAGCTGTAAAGCAGCTCTTTTAAAACAAAGAAAGAAAAAAGGAGACTTTCTTTTATATGATTTACATACTGCCTGTTACAGGAATACCTGGAGTATGTATATTGTCAGCATATATAAACTTGGAATATTATTTTTTTTCCTTCCTTCTATTTAAGAAGGAATGGCTTCTAGAACTTTGCCTTGAAAAGCTATCAGCACTCACTGTTTCTCTTGTACTTACGAATTCTGCACTGATTTGCACCACTGTGAATTTAGGTAGCTATGTTCCATAAAACACAAGGGGTTATTTCTGCTACCTCCTTTAACAGGAACATTAAGCAAAGACTACCCTTTTCTCATGGCAGTGGTAGGCCACGTTTGTATTAAAACTGTAGCAAATTACAGTCCTGGCAAGTGGTCTATGTATTCCTTTATATGCCATAGAAAAAAATATTACCCAAAAATGTCTAAATCTTGCGTAAGAAATTTTGTGTTGTATAAAACTTCATGTATGAGTCAGCATTTTTTCCTACAATTAATACCTAAACAATCCAAGCAAACACATGGAGTCAAGACACCTCCTCCTCTGTACCTCTTCAGCTGTGACAGCTGTTGTACAAATATATAATAGCACATATCCTTTTGTGCAAGATGACATATTAAGTGACAAGAGGAAGGACAGAAAGAAGGAATTAATTTTCTTTCAGTTGCACAGAGAAGAAACTGGGTAAGCATCATTAAGTGTCTTACCTACAGTCGCTGTCACCAAGTATATCTACTATTACTACTATCCACATAGAACAGCACATTCAAGTCATTCATACTAATTTTGCATTAATGCTTACATATCGTTGCCATGCTTAGAAGAACTAATTAGAAATCATGTCCTGCTGGCTTTCAGAGAACAGACGCAGAATAGAAAAGGTCTCTGTCACAGTGAGTTTGCAATCAAGCCACCTTTAAGCCTAAGGAATAGCAATATTTTCTGGTGCTATCTAGAGTTCATTCTTGTGCCATTCAGAGTTCATTGAAAACCTCAATTTTTATTCCATTCAAAGATCCATGGAAAGACAGCTTTATTCACTAAATTCATGGATCACTGCAGCAAGATTTGCATAAAGACAAGTATATAAATCCTGCATTGCAGTATATTTTTACTTCTCTTGCACTGTGAATTTTTAAAGAGTATTGTGTGAGGAAGAGGCAATAGTCTGACAGCACTAGAAAATGAACTCCTTTGTTTATCTAGAGGACAAGTATAGCCCACATGGGAGCAGTGTGGGCAGCTTTCTCTGACTGTGCCCACTCATCTGGCAGCAAGCATTTCAGAAAGAGAGAAGACAACTCAGCTTATATGTTTGTTCAGCCATTGGTTCTCTTTCCAGGAGTGCAGTGTTGCCAGCCCAGCGTCGAAATACATGGATGCAGCCCTTCTCCTACCACTCTCCCATCCTTTTTTTAAAATAAAAAGTGGGATATGTGCACATGCAGCCCAAAAAGACAACATTATCCTGGGCTGCATCAAAAGAAGCATGACCAGCATTGTGAGGGTGGTGATCGTCCCGCTCTACTCTATCCTTGTGGGATCCTATCTGGAGTACTGTATCTAGGTCTGCGGCTCCCAGCACAAGGACGTGGAGCTGTTGGAGATCTGGGCTTGTTCAGCCTAGAAAGGAGGAGTTTCTGGGGAGATCTCATTGTGACCCTCCTTTACCTAAAGGAGGCCTACAGGAAAGATGAGGAGGGACTCTTTATTGGGGAGTGTAGTGATAGGACAGGGGTAATGGTTTTAAGATAAAAGAGGGTAGATTTAGATTACACATTAGGAAGAAATTCTTCACTATGAGGTTGGAGAGACACTGAAACAGGTTGCCTGGATAAGCTGTGGATGCTCCCTCCGTGGAGATGTTCAAGGCTGGGTTGGATGGGGCTTTAGGCAGCCTGGTCTAATGCGCAGTGTCCCAGCTCATGGCAGGGGTTTAGAACTGGGTGATCTTGAAAGTCCTTTCCAACTCAAGCCATTCTATGATTTTATGCTTCTATGATTCTGTCATATAGTCATCTTCTAATGACAGAGCACTGGAACAAGTCACAGAGATTGTGGAGTCTTCTCTGGAGATACTCAAAATATACCTGGAATGCTTTCTTGTGAAACCTACTTGTAGGGAACCTGGCTGGATTAGAAGATCTCCAGAGGTCCCTTCCAACCCCTATGATTCTGATTCTGTGGTTCTTGTTTCTAAGCTTATGGAGTACATTATAGTTCAATTTCCCACTCTCTGTAGAAATGAAAATGGAACCTTTTTTTATATGCTGAAATTGATAAGTCTCTCTTAATTACATCCTTAAAATAAATTGGGTTTTATGAACAGCGTCAAATTCACAAGAGAAATCTATGAAGACTTTAATACTGTACTTGTCATTTCTGATTCAGCACTTTCTTTCCTAAGCTTGACCTGAGAACTAAGATCTATTTTACATAGCTTATTTTAAAAACTGAAATAATTTTTGGTCTTGACAGCAAGGGTTGAATTTGAACTAGGAAATACAAGGCCAGTATATCCCGCTGCCAGTTTGATTCCTAAGGGAATCAAAGTTATTCAGGTTTTTTTCCACCTAATTTTGTATTCTGTTGCAGCTCACAAAGACATCACTCTGTCACTTTCTAAAGACCAGCAAAATCAGTTGTCTTGGTCAAAAATATATGCAGTTACTGTCTTGATGTAGCCTGGTCTGAAAAGGAATCTGGTTAATTAACATTGATTACAATCTACCATCTGCAAGTAAAAATTGATTGTCAGGTTCCTAATTTGAATGCCTCTCAGTCCTAATTTCACTGTTTCTGTGACTACCCAATGAAAGAGACAGGGATAAAGAGTGAGCCCACTTATTAAATGTCCCAGCTATATCTAGATGCCTGCATGAAAGATGTCAGTGATCCTTCTGGTCCCACTTTATCACCCATAGAATGGCCATTTGTTAGCGCAGCATCTAATTGTTGCAAATTGTCAGTGTGCACATTTGGACTCTGTTCAAAGCTCCATTTTTTTACTAAGAGAGGAGCAATGATATTGATTTTGGATAGCCAAGGAGAATGCCAGGGATATTAGTAAGGAGCTCAGAGAACACAACACATAAACTTTTATGACATGATGTCAAACTGTATCGCACAGGCATAAATGAAAAGGACAGACAACATCTTCTGTAATTACTGCAAACACCATACACCTATTAGAAAAAGGCTACATTTGAATGAAAAAGAGACCTTGCAAAAGGCAGCATCTCAGAAAATTTGTGTGGTCAAGATGGAAAAGTGGAAAGAGTTTCAGGTGTAAAATTGGAAACAACAATGCAGGAGCCAAAAGCATATTTCTGATGCTGCTGCTATTTCACTGTGACTGAAATCTGTATTTGCGTAGACTAGTGAATGACTTCCACCTTTCTTTGAATATGGTTTGTGTAATCCCAAGCAAAGCACTGGCACTCCCACAGTTAGGTTTATGCTAGGGCAGGGTAGAGCACGGCCACAGTTGCAGACAGAGTGAGGTTTGTCCTGGTCCTTGCCCCTCACTTACATCTGAGCCCTAGCTTTTCTGTAAAGAGTTTGCACAACAGTTTGTGGCAAATTATTTGTGCAAATCAGTGTCACAGCCATAAATTCAGATGTTTTTTCTCCTTGTGTCTGCTGCTCTTTGATTTCTCACTAGCTCTGGTGCATTATGAAAGTTAGTGTGAGTAATTGTGTTTCACCTCACCTAGAATTTCACCCATGAAATCTTGATAGCCCAAATTTTAGAAATTAAGTTAGGATAATGGGCACAAACTAGAATGTAGAAAGTTCCATTGGAACATCAGGAAACACTTTCCTGTGTGGATGAGGGAGCACTGGTGCAAATTGTGCAGAGAGGTTGTGAAGCCTCCTCCTTGGTGATGTTCAAATGCTGTCTGGACATAGTCCTGAACAACTGGCTCTGGGTGGTCCTACTTGAGCAATGGGTTTGGGCCAGATGACCTCCAGAGGTCCTTTCCACCCTCAGCCATTCTGTGATTCTGTGAGGCAACAGAAAGAGTATAAATACACTTGCAGTTATTGTGTAATTCTGTTTCTACTTAAGAGTTTATTTATTTATTTTAAAAATTGATTTATTTGAATTTTTAGATTTCTAAATTCAACAACTAAAAAATTGTGAAGGTATAATTGACTTTTAGATATCCTTTTTGCATGGGATCTGCTGCTTCAGGAAATAGCAAAAGATACAGGAGTTCACAGAGGAATCCCCCAACTGATTGACCAGTATTTTCCCCAACTTTGAAATACTGCCTTAAACTCAGAGCAACAGCAGATGAATGGTGAAGACTGAAATGATGTCAACTATTTGTGTGGAGGCCAAAGAAAATACAAAGGGGCTCTCAATGGCTTCATCTCTGAATTTGTTGCAATGCAGCTGTGAGTAATAAGTTTGCTTTCTTTTCAAGCAGAGTACAGTACATCTGAAACAGTTTCTGAACTTAGCACACATTTTCTATGATTTTCCTTGGGGATCTGGAGCCTTTCAAGCATTGCAGTGAAGAGTTTGATCTCAGCATATCGTGCAGCAGGGAGATGGGTGGTGGTCTGCTGGCTTGATCTCACAGATTGTAGAGCTTGGGGAAAGGCACTATTTAGACATATTAATATCATTTTATTGCTGGTGCTATCATTTATTTTGACTCATCTGAACAGTGTCCAATTTCATTCTATTTTAAGCATATGTGCAGAGAAGTTATGCAAATATATAAGTTTTCTGTATGGGTGGGTTTAGAAAAAAGCTCAGTGGGATAAAGAGGTAGGTGAAATCTTTCTTTTTATCTAAAATTCACAGTAGGTCTCCATTCATAGCAAAGGCTATTATTTTTAGAATGTGAACATGACCTCATAAAGGTGTCTCTTCATACATATATGAATAACTATTTCACTAAAAATATATTAAAATTATATTTCATTTCATGACCACAAAATCAGAAATTTTACATGTAGTATTAATGTTTGTATTTAGACTTTTCAGTAATTCTATAACGTCTCTTGAAAATGACAAATAACAAGTCATGCACTTTGCAGACTTTATAGTTTGCATGAGGCAAATCAAAAGTAAATAATGCTATGAAGTTGAGATGAAGTAAATATATTATTTTTGCTTTTACTATTGAGTTTTACTACTGCTTCTAGCGGGCATCACACTCCTCCAGTGTGCTTGCCTTATCCTTCAGGTTCATTACCTACTAGGTTTAGAATCAAAGGAGATCTTTATTTTCAATATCAGACTGAGGAGGAATTCTCACTACTCACAGTGGAAAAAGTGGATGCAGCCCATGACCTAAAAACATCTGTTTTTTTTTTTCTTGGTTTTGTTGTTGTTGTTGTTCTGTGAATTGCCCATGACTGCAAAGGTTTCGCAGTGCCTCTGACCCCTTCTATTGTCTTCCTGTGACACAACTTGGCTTTTTGTCCATTTGATAGCTCAGAATTTTGTTGTGATGTGCTGGGGTATATTTTACTGCTGGTATACAGAGCAGGTATTTGGTGAGTTTTTGGGGCCAAACATCTTCTTGCATTTCCTTATGAGGAAAGGCTGGGAGAGCTGGGACTACTTGGCCTGGAGAAGACTCGAAGGAGATTTTATGAACACTTAAAAATACGTAAAGAGTGGCTTTCAAGAGGATGGGACCAGACTTTTTTCGGTGGTGCCCATGGATGGGACAAGGGGCAGTGGGCACAAACTGGAACACAGGAAGTTCCATCTAAACATGAAAAAAACTTCTTTATTTTGAGGGTGGCAGAGAACTAGAACAGGTTGCAGAGTCTCCTTCTCTGGAGATATTCAAGACCCATCTGGATCCTTTCCAATGCAACCTACTGAGAGAACCCTGCTTTAACAGGGGATTGGACTAGATGATCTCCAGTGGTCCTTTTTAATTCCTACAATTCTGTGATTCTGTGAATACAGTGGACTGTATGGGAACTGCTGAGTCATGGCCTGAACCACTGATTGAGCACCTGGAAGAAAGACCCAGTCAGCCCTGGGAGCACAGGTGAAGGCAATCTTAGGCCTCACTTAAGGGCTTACTGCCCCTGAGGAAGGATTTCTTTCTAGAGATCCCTCCTTAGTGGAAGCTTTTCCCTGTGAGCCCAGAATTGTCTGATATGGGTGAGTGATCTACTTCCCCTCCATTGTAGCAACTTTCTATTGTGCCAGCCCTTCCACCTCATTTGTAACGCCTTTTCCATTATATTGATCTTTCCAATTGCTACAGCAGACCATGTCTGATGAATCAGGGGTTTCCTTCAGGCCTTCTATGTCTGTTTCCTTTTCTCTGACTTTCAAATGTGTGGACCTTAATTCCCAAGGAAGTTGCTTAACTCACCTCAGTACAATTGAAAATAACAACCTTCACATACATCTAAACTTAAATGCCTGCAGAATGGTGACTGCTGGTTGCAAAATCTTTGGGGCAAAGATTTGTCTTTTTTGACTTGTGATGTATCTAGCCTACAACTTGAGAAAACATCAGGTTAATAATATTGGGAGTACTCATGCAGACAGATATGACCGATCTTGCTCTGGAGGTCTGACAGAAAGTCTATGTTAAGTGAAATAGTAGAGGTAAAACACAGGTATATATGTGAGATCTGAAAATGGCCATGTGTTGTCTACGAAAGTGTTGCTGACTGCTACCTCTCACATCTCCCTTCTCCCACACAAGTACTGATGGAAAAAAAAAAAACCAATATTATAATCTATGGTTATATGAAAACTAGGCAAATATTAAGGAGTTTCCCTAGGGAAAAGAGAAGGTGTACCTAGTAGGTGCCAGATCTTCACTGAAGAGATAAAGTAGCCACAGACCCTTTTCTGTCTCTGAGGACTGCGAAAATAAAACTTGAAATGAATGAGATGTTAACACTTACTGTTGTTAATCATCATACATATGTAGAAGTGAATTTGGTTATGAGAATGCAAAAAATATATTAAGGGAGAAGTCCCATTCAATTATCTGTAAACTGAAAATATTCGCTTGAGGGTTTTTCTCAAATGTAAAATAAAGTTGCTGAAGTTTTCTTCTTTTTTGATTATTGCAGTAACAGTCAAGTGGCAGAAGAAGGAATTTCCCTGCCTTACGCTGTTTGTTAGTACAACTGTTAAATTAATCCAGTGGCTTGGATGATTTAGTACTGATGAAGGACTGAAAGACTCTGAGGAAAAACAGTGTTCTGGGGACTCAAATAAAAGGCTCACTGGGAATTTTGGTTAGTGAGAGAAGTGAGGACTAAAATCACAGAGGAAAAGAGAAATCATCTGCACAAATAGGAGGCAAGACATTCTGTCCCATTCTGCCCCTGCCAATGAGCTCGAAGAGGAAAGAATTTTGTTTGAGTGATTCAAATGTATCATTTGTTTGAAGAAAGGCATAAAGCCAGGATCCACGGGGAAAAGAACATTAAAACAACTACTCAGAAACACTTGAGTGAGATAACAGCAGAAAGGCATGACAAGTCAGGTGAAAGCCAAGTGTGATCAGGGATAAAAGCTAGAGCTACATGAAATTCCAAAGATTTGGTTGGCAAGAATGTGGGTTGTTGATAGGTTTGAGGTGCTTTGAATTCAAAGATGTTTGATCCTGAAATCCTAAAAGCAGAAATTGAAGTAATTTCTACTAGGAATTAAAGCATTCATGTCAACCTTGTAGGTCTTCTGTTTCTGAACAGCTGTTAGGACATAGCCATTCTCTTCGCTCACTTGCCACTGTGTGGTGCAGTCCAGACCCCAGCTTGCTTTCACTAGCTGGCTAGTTTGAACATTTGCAGTAATACTCCAGAGTGTTGTCTGTGAGAATAAACACGTATTTGGCACAATCTCCAAAGGACCAGTAGGTTGACACCTTCACCAGATGGATCTTGGTCTTCGGTTCTCCAGGTCCCAGAAATGTATCTCTTATACTTGAATTTACTACAATTTAGACAGCTGAAGGGGACGATGAAAAAAGTACATACATTTATTGCAAGCAGTATTTAATCAACATAATAGAGATTAATATAGGTACCTGTCCCAGAACACATAACGCAAGTTGCCTAGCCTATTTTAAAAATGAGTTTTAGTGAGGAGAGATCACAGAAATTACTATCTTATGAAAACAGGTTCTTGTTGTATATTTTATAAGCCTTTCCATAACCTTTCAATAACTGTGATTGCAGTATTACAGAATACAGTATTATTATCTCTGTCATTCTTTAAATTTCTGTCTTCACTATGCACATAGAGAAGATAAAAATAAAGCTGTTATATGTGGCTGGAATCTCCTTTAGGAAAACCTATTTAGATCCAGAACAGATTTTTTTTTTTTAGCCCAGATAACTGAAAAGTACAGGAACTTTTTTATGAAGAAAAAAAGAAAACAGTATCAGGAAAGAAGAAATTAAAAGTCTTTCCGTTAATTGCTGTGTGAATGAAACAGCATTCTCTTGAAGAGTTAAGTTTGGACTCATACAGCTATGTATGGACTATGCTCAAAGGTGGAATGGGAATGAAGCCTGCTCTAAGACCCGTCACAAAAGATTCTGAAAGTTATGTGTTCTTATAAGACGAAGATAGAAACACTTACATGAGAAAATGTGATTTCCAATGTTGTGATCAATTCATAAAATTGCTCTATGAGCTAAATATCACTTCTCTTTACAAATTCTTCTTTTGTGTCCACTGTTAGACTTTCTCTCATTTTGTCTGAGCTATCTTTTTATATCATACATCATACCGCCTTCAATGTAGTGACTCCTGCCCTTATTTGCTCTTTAATGAGCACTTGATGCTGTGTTTGCATAGTCCTTGTGCACCTCTAAGAAGAGTTTCAGGATACCTGTCTTCATGAAGGAAATCTTAGTGAGGAGAAACAGCAGAGGAGGTAACTCCAGACACTCCATGGAAAAAACAGTATAAATTAAAGATTAACAGGAGAGGTGCTCCAGCCCTCTGATCATCTTTGTGGCCCTCCTCTGAACCTGATCCAACAGCCTGATGTCATTCTTGTGTTTGGGGCCCCTGAACTGGACGCAGTACCCAGGTGGTGTCTCATCTGGTGGGATCTTGCCAGAAGAGTGACAAATGTTCCTTAGTTGCCTCTCAGGACAAGAACAAGACGGCTGCATCAAGGGTATGTATAGCTATGGTGGATCCTCTTGCATTCTACTAGGGAAACCTGCATGCTCTGCTTGCATTTCTTCTCTGAAGTGCATGTATATAAATGCACACAGCATGGGGAATAAACAGAATGAATGAGAGAATCTTAGACACTGTCCCACACTGCATCTTTATCTCTAAATTGAAGATATATGGATTTGAAATTCAGACTATTCAGTGGATAAAGAATTGGTTGGATGGCCGCAGCCAGAGGTTTGTGGTCGATGACTCCATGTCCAGGTGGAGGCTGGTGATGACTGATGTCCCCCAGGTATCCATTTTTGGGACTTGTGTTCTTCAACATCTTCATCACTGATATAGTCAGTAGGATTGAGTGCACCCTCATTATGTTTGCTAATGACATCTAGCTGAGTGGTGCAGTTGACATAACAGGAGTAAGAGACGACATCCACAAGGGCCTGGGCAGGCTTGAATAGTGGGCCCACATGAACAGAATGAGGTTCAACAAGGCTAAGTGCAAGATGCTATGCCTGGGTAGGGGCAATCCCAGATATTTATACAGACTAGGAGAAGAACTCATTGAGAGCAGCCCTGTAGAGAAGGATTTGGGGGTCCTGATGGATAAGAAAGTTGACACAAATCAGCAGTGTGTTCTTGCAGCCTGAAAGGCCAATTGTGTCATAGACCGAATGAAAAGAGGAGTGGCCTGTAGAGCAAGGGAGGTGTTTGTACACAGGAGGCTTGTAGTAGACGGGAGTCTGTTCTGCTGTCATGAAGCCCCATCTAGAGAAATGTGTCCAGGCCTTGGGTCCCAAATGCAAGAAAGACAGGGAACTGTTGGAGTGTGTCCAGAGGAAGGCCACAAGGACGATCAGAGGGCTGGAGCAGTTCTTTTATGAAGAAAGTTTGATGGAACTGGGCTGCTTCACCTGGGAAGAGAGAAGGCTCCAGGGAGATCTCATTGCAGTCTTCCAGTACTTAAAGGAAGTTTATAAACAGGAGAGAGACTGACTTTTTATACAGTTGGGTAGTGATAAGACAAAGGGGAATGGCTTGAAATGAAAAGAGGGGAGATTCTTTACTCAGAGGGTAGTGAGGCAATCAAACAGGTTGCTCTGAGAAGCTGTGGATGCCTCATCCCTGGAGATGTTCAAGGCCTGGTCGGATGTGGTCCTGCCCATGGCTGACATTTCTGCCTGTGGCAGGGGGGTTGAAAGTACATGATCTTTAAGGTTCCTTCCAACCTAAGCCATTCTATGATTCTGTGATTCTATGATTTTCTGATCTGCATGTGGTTACAGAGTCATGATATCACTATGATCACAGAGACATGGTTGGACAACTTGCATGACTGGAATGCTGTCACAGATGGTGATACAATTTTTAGGAAAGACAGACAAGCAAGGTGAGGCAGTGGAGTTGCTCATTATGTGAGAGAGGATGTGCAATGTATTGAGGTCTGCGTAGAGAAAAGATTTCCCCTTGGTTTTGGATCTGTTTAGACATCATTTAGGGAAATGTGATGTCTATGAGTCCATGGGCCCTAATGGGATGCAACCACGAGTTCAGATGGACCTGGCAGAAGTGATAGCATGGTTCTACTCTCTGTCATCCTTGGGAGGTCATGGGGAATGAGAGAGGTGCCTGATGACTGGAGAAAAGCCAATGTCACTCCACTGGCCACTTAAAAAGAGGCAAGGAGGATCTGAGAAACTACAGGCAAATCAGCCTCACCTCCATCCCTGGGAAGGTGATGGAACAAATTATTTTATATGCCATCTCAAAACAAGTGGAAGAAAAGAAGGTTTCAGATGTAGTAAATATAGATACTCCAAGGGGAATCATGCTTGATCAATCTGGTAGCCTTCGGATGACATCCATCCTAGGGTTCTGAGAGAGATGGCTGATGTGGTTGCCGAGCCGCTCTCCATCATATCTGAAAAATCATGGCTGTCCGGTGAAGTCCCCGGTGACTGGAGAAAGGGAAACATTACTCCCATTTTTAAGAAAGGGAGAAAGGATGACCCGGAGAACTACAGGCCGGAGAGCCTCACCTCTGTGCCTGGGAAGATCATGGAGCAGATCTTCCTAGAAGACATGTCAAGGCACATACGTGACAAGGAGGTGATCCGAGACAGCCAGCATGGCTTCACCAAGGGCAGATCTTGCCTGACCAATCTGGTGGCCTTCTATGATGGAGTGACGGCATCGGTGGATGGGAGGAGGGCGATGGATGTCATCTACTTGGACTTCTCCAAAGCCTTTGACAAGGTCCTTCACCACATCCTTCTCTCTAAATCGGAGGGGTATGGGTTTGAAGGATGGACTGTTCGGTGGGTTAAGAACTGGTTGCAGCCAAAGGGTTGTGATAAATGATTCTATGTCAGGGTGGAGGCCGGTCATGAGTGGTGTCCCCCAAGGCTCAGTCTTGGGACCAGTGCTCTTCAAAATCTTTATCAATGACATAGATGATGGAATCAAGTGTACCCTCAGCAAGTTTGCAGATGACACCAAGCTGAGCGGTGCAGTCGATACACTGAACGGAAGGGAAGCCATCCAGAGGGACCTGGACATGCTGGAGAAGTGGGCCCATGAGAACCTAATGAGGTTCAACAAGGCCAAATGCAAGGTGCTGCACCTGGGCTGGGGCAATCCCAGGTATTTATACAAACTGGGGGAAGAAGTACTTGAGAGCAGCCCTGCAGAGAGGGACTTGGGGGTCCTGGTGGACGAGAAACTGGACATGAGCCAGCAGTGTGCGCTGGCAGCCCGGAGGGCTGCATTAAAAGAGGAGTGGTCAGCAGGGAGAGGGAGGTGGTGGTCCCCCTCTACTCGGCTCTTGTGAGGCCCCATCTGGAGTACTGTGTCCAGGCCTGGGGCCCCCAGCACAAGAAAGACGTGGAGCTCTTGGAACGATGCAGAGGAGGGTGACCAAGATGATCAGAGGGCTGGAGCACGTCTCCTATGAGGAAAGGTTGAGGGAACTGGGCTTGTTTAGCTTGGAGAAGAGAAGGCTCCAGGAAGACCTCATTGTGGCCTTCCAATAATTGAAGGGAGCGTATAAACAGGAGGGGGAACGATTGTTTGTGAGGGTGGATAGTGATAGGGCAAGGGGGAATGGTTTTAAGCTGAGACAGGGGAGATTTAGGTTAGATATTAGGAGGAATTTTTTCACACAGAGGGTGGTGACGCACTGGAACAGGTTGCCCAGGGAGGTTGTGGATGCCCCGTCCCTGGAGGCATTCAAGGCCAGACTGGACGTGGCTCTGGGCCGCCTGGTCTAGTGCTGGC
>NC_034438.1:32679058-32682982 GCF_002078875.1 Numida meleagris
ATTCTGTGATTCTGTGATTCTGTGATTCTGTGATTCTGTGATTCTGTGATTCTGTGATTCTGTGATTCTGTGATTCTGTGATTCTGTGATTCTGTGATGTCATGACTAGCAAGTAGATGATGGGAAAGTAGTGGATGTTGTCTACCTTGACTTCTGCAAAGTTTTTGACACAGTCTCCCATAACATCCTCGTAGGTACACCTAGGAATTGTGGGCTAGATGAAAGGACAGCGAGCAGGCTGAATGGCCAACCTCAGAGGATTGTCATCAGTGGCACAGTCTAGAGGCCTGTAACTAGCAGTGTTTGCCAGGGGTCGGCACTGCGTCCAGTTTTGTTCAATGTCTTCATCAATGGACTGGATGAAAAGATAGAATGTATCTTCAGCAAGTTTATTGATGATACAAAGCTAGGAGGAGTGACTGAGGTACTGGAAGGAGACTGTGCTACCATTCAACAAGACCAGGACAGGCTGGGGAATTGGGTGAAGGGGAACAAAAAGAGATTCAACAAGGGTAAGTGTAGAGTTCTACACCTGGGGAGGAGTAACCACATGTATCAGTACAGTTTAGGGGCTAACCTTCTGGAAAGGGGCTCTGTGTAGAAGGACCTGTGTGTCCTTCTGGCCAGGAAGGCCAGTGGTATCCTGGGGTGTATTAAAAACAGTCTGGCCAACAGGTTGAGGGAGTTTATTGTCCTCTGTTTTCTGAGTCATGGTGAAGCCACACCTAGAGTGCTGTGTTCAGTTCTGGGCTCTCCAGTTCAAGAAAGACAGGGAACTTTTAGAGAGAGTCCAGTAGAGGATTACAAAATTAGGAGCCTAGAGCGTCTCCCTTATGAAGAAAAGCTGAGAGACCTGGAACTGTTTAGCCTGGAGAAGGCTGAGAGGAGATCTTATCAATACTTATAAGTATCTAAAGAGTGCCTTACAAGAGGATGGGGCCAGGCTTTTTTCAATTACACTTGGTGACAAGGGGCAATGGGCATAAACTGGAACACAAGAAGTTCCATCTGAACATGAAGAAAACTTTACTTTGAGGGTTACAGAGCATTGGAACAGGCTGCTCAGAGAGGTTGTGAAGTATGCTTCTCTGGAGATATCCAAAACCCACCTGGTCACTTTCCTTGTAACTTACTGGAGGGAACCTGCTTTAGTGAGGGTTGAACTAGATGGTCTCCAGAGGTCCCTTCAAATCCATATGATTCTGTGATTCTGTGGATGGTACTGCCAGAAATAAGATTGCAGTAGCTAAATTAAAATAATCTGAAGAAAACAATAATGAGCTTCAGTCAAGGCAATTATTTTAAACAAACACAATTGTTCACCACACTGGACTTGCTCCCAGATTTTGGGTGATGGCGGCGATGGAGCAGCGTGTAATATCTGCACCTGACATTCCCTCTGTCATTTCCTGCTAAGCTCATGCTTTGATCTCTATCTCTGAACATAATTATGAAGCCTGAATCAGAACCAGGCTCTCATTTCTGCTGCCCCAACTTGCCCCCTTCTTTAGCTCCTAAGGAAGACCCTGTGATTCTAATATTTGCCTTTTATTTTTAATCCAATAAAATGGATCACTTCCAAATTCAGGTTGTTTCTCTTTTCTATTACCTGTTTTTTAATATGTAACCAACATACCCCAAGAGTATCCAGTAAGTGTGTAGAAAACATAATTGATCTTCTGAAAGAAATCTATCTTCTTTGAAATTGTGCCAAACCTTTAGCTGACACACACCAGCAGAGCTCCATTAAGTCAGCCAACATATGTTCATTTGTACCACTTGTATGTTTGGTTCAATCTTTTTGCTTTTAGTGATAGCTGCACACTGAGATGGACCTGCAAGACTAAAGAAATTGTCTTTGTTATCAGCTGGGGGCAATTAGCATAGCTCTGTTAACTGGAATGAGGCTATCTTGATTTACAGCAGCTGAACATTTGGCCCCTGCAGATACTGTTTCAATATTTTACATTACTCACTATGGTATATACATATATATTTATAAGACTTTGCACTGAATTCAGGAGGTGAGGATCTTAAGGTCCTGTATCCTACATGCTGTACTCTAGATCTCTTGTAAACTATGCTGTAAATAGTATAGTAATCACCATTAGGTAACATCGGTGTAATTAACCATGATAACTAATTTCTGCCTACTGGCAGAGAAAAGGTAAAGAATTAACAACCAGACCTGAAAGTTCTGTTTCTCTTTAATACAATTCTTGACAAAGATATCACCTCATTCATCATTTTAAAATTTCATTCAATCAGGACAAAGAATGATAAAGAATCTTATACCTGATCTCTATATATGTATACACACATACACAAATACAGACAAACATGTCAGATCTCAGATGAATCCTCCTCTTTCTAAGTTTTTCTCCATCCTAAATGCAGTATAAAAACAGAAGCAAGAACAGAATCATGTATCTTACCTCTAATTTCTGAGCTTAGGTTTTGTAAAAAGAATTGTGAAGCTTGCCCCAGACACGTTTGTTGACATAGAGCTTAGGGTCCATCCTTTATTAACAAGAACATTTTTTTGTAGCCATTTTTGAGTTGCCGTCACAAACAGCACATGTCAACTGCCCATGTCTAGTGACTGTTAAAAATTCTTTAGGGAGAGTTAAGGTTGTAAAACAAGAATGTTAAGTACATGCATAAAAAATGCAAGCCAACAGTTTACTGCTCATATACAAATGCCCTCCTTAAGCTTCCTTTATTTTTTTATTAGAAAATTACAAGGCAAAGGTCAAGTACCCAGCAAATGCCCACTTCTGCTGACTATTGAACCAGCGCAAACTAAATATAGATAATCCCCAATCCTTTCTTTTGTAGAGAATAAGAGCGTGGAGGAGCAAACAAAGCACCTCTTTTTCTTCTTCTGTAGATTTAGGAAAATACTACAGAAACTGGGAGCCCAGGCTTAAATCTGGTATCAGACAGTCCAACATAATTGTGGCCTTCAGTGGAGCCGCTCAAATTCCAAGATGATGTAAGTGATGAAAGTCTTGAGCCTGTTCTTATTTATGAACAGAATGGTTTATACCTGCAATATCACCGGAATAAACTTATTAAATAATTTTAAATATTAAATATTAAAAAGTCAGGCTCTATCTTGTTAGATAAAGCAGCCGCTTTCTGCCTCTATATCTTCACTGACCTTTTAAAGACAGAACTCTTCATTAAACAGTTAAGCACAGAGTTAAAGGGAAAGCATTTCCATCTCTTTTCTCTGAAGTGGCTAGCTTTGAAGTTTTGTAGTGCAAAAGATACAGTTCACAGTGGAGTCAAATACTCACCACAGGAACTACTGTTCTTACAATAGCAGAGGGTGTGCTACAATGGGGATTTGCTGAATATACGGACTTTTTGAACACAGTCAATACACGGTGTTCTGTTAACAAGTTGATCTCTTCCTGGAGCCATCCTTTAGATCCTTTATTACAGGAACTACTGCAAAAGAGTTTCACTGAAACAGGGTAATTCCTTTGACAGATGTGATAACAATAACTATATTTTCCTTTTTGATACATGGTTTTTGGTTTCACTTCACATATCTGTATTAAGGGCTTTTTATGGGCATTTTATCCTCCTACTAGATCTTAAGTTGGTATTATTCTGTAATCAGTAGCATTTTCAATCTGTCAGAAACACCAGAGAGCAGTTGAGAAATAATAAGACAGGCTTCTGTAGGCATTCCGTAAAAGTTTCTCTAAGTACTTAGTAACTGTTCAAACAGTATGCAAAGCATACTGAAAGACAACTAATTTTCACACTGTAAACTGTCTCTAAGGAGCTGTTAAATTTTCCAATGAGGAGTGATAAAGAGATGTTCTGGCTATGTTTCCATAGACATTTCCTTAAGGAAATGTTTTTATCCAATGGCTTAATAAGACTTCCTCCCCTCCCCTCCCCTCCCCT
>NC_034438.1:32683132-32794357 GCF_002078875.1 Numida meleagris
AGAATTCTTCATTCCTGCCTCCCAGGTTTCACAGGTTATGACTGTTTCTAAGCTAAGTAACTGCAGGGTTTCCTTCTACTTTGACAGGAGCCAGTTACATACGTTAATCTTGTAATAAATTACATTCTGTCTACTGAAATTCATAAGATTATTTAGAAAAACACACCTACAGAATATTATAGATCTATGGAACTTAAGAAGAATACCTATCTAAGTCTCAAATATTTGCAGTACTCTTCAAGTTTTGTGATTATCTTCTCTGCTGTGACAGAGAGTGTATAAATCTCCCAGTACTGGCTTTTAAAGCATGGGACACAATTGCACATCTTTTGCATGCCTGAAATACCTATCAAGGCATTTGATACTGGGACAGGAATTTTTCTTCCAATGATGACAATTTATCTTTTATTTTCTTCTTTTAAAAAAAAAAGTTTCTGAAGAAACAGCAGTTATCTATTCTCATTCCTCTGCACTGCTCAATGCCTTAAAAGTAATTCCTTGCAGAGAAACGAATTCTTTTTTGCTTTTTCTTGTAGGACATACATTCTAAGGCATGAGTTATCATCTCACACTGTGTCGTTAAATTTCCCCTTACTTTTCATAAATGCTTTCACTCACATTCATTTTGGATTGCACTGGTTGAAAGTCCATCGAACAGTTTTGACAGATTCCAAGCACTACACTATTTTTAAATTTATGTTTGTTTTCAAGACCATTCTCTTTACTCTATCTGTAACATACACATGGTTAAGAATATTTACTGTTTTGCTAAAACACAATATTGCATGGTACCAAAGAATACCTAACATGACAGACAAGCACTGCTGGTAACATCTTGTTATAGAAAGATGCAGGCATGATCTTTTACCTATGATAATGTAAAAGAATGAAACAGAAACCAGGAATGATCATCTACTGAGAGTGACTGCCAAAAATACTATTATTATTCTATCCTAGCTCATAATTTTGAAATGGATAGATCAGAAAAATTCACAGCACAATATTAGTCTAAATACTGATGTCTTGGTGCACAATTGCTCTGCAAAATGAGATTAAGAGATTCTGTGCTCTGGTTTGTAGACACTTAATTTCTGATTAGATGACTGGAAGAAACTGTTATGTTCAGAGCAGTTGACTGGAAGAAACTGTCAGAGTGTTGATGTTTTCCAGGGACTGTGGCTCCACATTGTACATTAATTCTATTTGGTTTTGTGAAAATACTAATGGGTCATGTGAAATCCTTTGGAGTCTTATGAGATTTACTTGCCATTT
Source organism: Numida meleagris (assembly GCF_002078875.1). Classification (NCBI taxonomy): domain Eukaryota; kingdom Metazoa; phylum Chordata; class Aves; order Galliformes; family Numididae; genus Numida; species Numida meleagris. Next base: position 32,684,405 of record NC_034438.1, read on the forward strand.
TCCAACTTTCCTTGCAGGATTCAATGAATGCTGCCAGAAAAAGGCATAAACAATACCTAATTTCTTATAATGGCGATGGTGTTTATTAACCCTAAAAGTGAAGCTTGCTGACTTCCCTAGCTTGGAAGTCAGAACACAGTTGGAGGAAAGTAAGAAGTCTCTGCTTGCAGGTCACCATCCATGTCAATTCTTGCTTGTCCATCTTTATTCTAATAGTCCCAAAACAGGTTTTGAAATCCTGTATCATATTCTGAAAATATTCTTTGAAACATCAACCTTTACTCTTTAAGAGCAAAAGCACCATAGCTCTCCATATGACTTTCACTAGATAGCTGAAAGAGCCAAACACAAAGGAAAGAGCTCATTGTTACTCTTTAGGATCCAGAGCGGCATGAAAACTTCCACTCAAGCACTGAAGACTGACTGGCCCTTATGCGTTAGGGTTGTGCAACCTACAAAGGGCTTTATTTTCAGGATCACTGTCAACGGTTTACGGGCGCTAGGTCCGATTCCGTGACGAAGGGTACGGGGGACCCACAGGCCCACGTCCCGGGAGAAGGGGAAAGGGGAAAAGGGTAGGGAGATGGCCCTGAGAGCAAAGAACAGCGGCAACAATCTGAGGAGAAACAAAACTAATTTACTAAATAAAATATCGGAATGCAAAACAATATACTATAATACAATATAATTACAATTTAAGCTGATAAATCCAATACAGAGAGAGAGAATGTCCCAGAATCAAGGTAGGCCTTACTCTACTACCGACGATAAGACAGCTGGAGAGCGAGGTGCTGCCAAGACCAGAGATGGCGGAAAAAAGGGACGAGGTCTCGTGATCTGCAAGTTTTTATACTGTGAGCTTTTATCTTTTCCCTCCGGCTGGAAAATGGTAACAAAGCAGCAAAGTGCCGTGGGGACTGTAGTAGTCCTTCTCTTCTGAGAACCAGGTATATCCACTACATGTTATGATGTGGAATACCAATAACCAAAAATCACAAAACCATGACAATCACACACATTTTCTTCTTTTATTCCAATACAAACAAAAAATACCTCATACATACTTATTTGCTTCTGATAGTGATTCCAATAATCACCACTGCTGCAAAGAGCATACTGTGTCTTGTAATTATCTGCCATCAAGAAAGCTAAGAGAAAAAAAGGTAAGTGAAAAGGTACATGTTTTAAAACATGTCAGCAGCTGGAAAGACCTGGACCTTTAAAAAGTTTTTTTTTTTTTTTTTTTTTTTTTCAGAAGGTAATGGACTCGCTAGTAAAGGAATCACTTAGAAGAAGGCTCATTGTAGCTTTGAGCTAAACCTGAGGATGAATTAACTTTAAAACCAGACTTGAGTATATATATGGAGGAGGGCGATGGATGTCATCTACTTGGACTTCTCCAAAGCCTTTGACAAGGTCCTTCACCACATCCTTCTCTCTAAATCGGAGGGGTATGGGTTTGAAGGATGGACTGTTCGGTGGGTTAAGAACTGGTTGCAGCCAAAGGGTTGTGATAAATGATTCTATGTCAGGGTGGAGGCCGGTCATGAGTGGTGTCCCCCAAGGCTCAGTCTTGGGACCAGTGCTCTTCAAAATCTTTATCAATGACATAGATGATGGAATCAAGTGTACCCTCAGCAAGTTTGCAGATGACACCAAGCTGAGCGGTGCAGTCGATACACTGAACGGAAGGGAAGCCATCCAGAGGGACCTGGACATGCTGGAGAAGTGGGCCCATGAGAACCTAATGAGGTTCAACAAGGCCAAATGCAAGGTGCTGCACCTGGGCTGGGGCAATCCCAGGTATTTATACAAACTGGGGGAAGAAGTACTTGAGAGCAGCCCTGCAGAGAGGGACTTGGGGGTCCTGGTGGACGAGAAACTGGACATGAGCCAGCAGTGTGCGCTGGCAGCCCGGAGGGCTGCATTAAAAGAGGAGTGGTCAGCAGGGAGAGGGAGGTGGTGGTCCCCCTCTACTCGGCTCTTGTGAGGCCCCATCTGGAGTACTGTGTCCAGGCCTGGGGCCCCCAGCACAAGAAAGACGTGGAGCTCTTGGAACGATGCAGAGGAGGGTGACCAAGATGATCAGAGGGCTGGAGCACGTCTCCTATGAGGAAAGGTTGAGGGAACTGGGCTTGTTTAGCTTGGAGAAGAGAAGGCTCCAGGAAGACCTCATTGTGGCCTTCCAATAATTGAAGGGAGCGTATAAACAGGAGGGGGAACGATTGTTTGTGAGGGTGGATAGTGATAGGGCAAGGGGGAATGGTTTTAAGCTGAGACAGGGGAGATTTAGGTTAGATATTAGGAGGAATTTTTTCACACAGAGGGTGGTGACGCACTGGAACAGGTTGCCCAGGGAGGTTGTGGATGCCCCGTCCCTGGAGGCATTCAAGGCCAGACTGGACGTGGCTCTGGGCCGCCTGGTCTAGTGCTGGCAACCCTGCACGTGGCAGGGGGGTTGAGACTCGATGATCTTTGAGGTCCTTTTCAACCCAGGCCGTTCTATGATTTTATGATTCTATGATCATATTACTTAATAAGTTATGTGGCAGACAACATCAGAACTACTGTCTTTTGAACAGAAGCCTCTAAAGGCAGGTGAGCTTATCTATTCTGGAGGTGTGAATTTTATGAGAAAATCTTCATTAGTTAAATGAAGAGTGACAGCAAACACTTCTAGGCATTGGAATAGTATTGCCCATTCTGTCAATCTGTGACAGTGGCCTCTGGTCTGTGGTAGGCATTGCTCTCTCAGTTGGTTACCAGAGAGGCTTCAGGAGCCCAGGCTGAGCCACTTTGTCTTCAAGGTTAGGAGGGTTCAGTAGTGTGGTTGTGGTAAATTGGCCTCAAAGACAATTTAACATTGCCAAAATGATGTATGCATTGTAGCCTATGTTTCTAATGTGAATACATTGAACAAAATGTTGTACCTATGAGTTTATTGAGCTGTCATCAGTGCTACCAGTATTGGACATAGCTTCATTTCAGTGAAGCTCAAGAGACTTGTCTCTACTAGCTCTCTCTCTAAGTAGAAGTCACAGGCTTCTATTCTGGTTTACACAACTTGAGCACTGCGCAGAAGTTGACGTGGAACTGCTAAACATCTTTTCAGTTTGCTCAAAATATCCTGGCCTGGGAGCATGGTCTGATCTCTGCCAGGGTGCACAATTCCACCTCCTATGGAGACTGACGGTTCACCAAGGTTTCCCACTCCCACTCCTAATATTTTGCATTCTGTGGAGCTGCTGAAATTGAATGGCTAGAAATTTGCAGTACTTCTCTTCCAGCCTACTCATATTCTACTTCTTTTCCTCTGCTGTTAAAACAAAAAGGAAAGGCGTCAAGGAAGAGAAAGCAGTTCCTGAGGAAGACTTCTGTGTTGACAGAAAAGAAGCTAAACAGTCCCATTATTTTAATCACCTGTTCTGAATAAAGTATGTGTTAGCTGAAGTATATTTGCCTGACATAAAATCAGCTACACTAATATTTTGAAAAAGAACTGGCTGCTGGGTGAATGTTATGTGCTCTGAATTTCTAAGTAAAATGGAAAAAAAGATTAGTTATGCTGGAAATACTGATGTAGTACTAACTATATGCTATATACTATAACTATGTACCATATAGAAGCTATATACTAACTATACTACTAACAAGGTCTATGGTATCAAAACAATGCAAAAGTAAGAACAGTTCAGTACCAGGAGTTTGCTTTTAAGTTCGGATATTGAAGAAATCTTTCACAAGTGTAATTGTACTTGTAAATGCTTGATGTGTACAAGTTAGATTTGTCCAGTCATCAGACAGAGACTATTGCTCTTCCATGCCTTGTTTCATGACAGTATTTACATAGAAAACAACTATACTATCAATCTACACATTTACCCTCCAATCAGATTGTGGCTGCCATGCCAAAAACAAATGGAAACTCATATTCTACATTCCTAGTAGAAGGAAAGGATTTGAATGAATTGTTCTTTGACATTAATAGTATAATGTGTGTGCTTTGTAACAAACAGCAACTTTGAGAGTGATACTGTGGATGGAAGGTTGGGGCAGATGGATGTTAATATAATCAGAGATCCCTGCTTGCAGATAAATGAACATTCTGAACACAGAATTTGGTCAGGAAAGAGCTTGAATTTGTTCAACATTTTCTAAATAAAAAGCAGTAAGAAATCAGAACCAAAAGCCCTTACACTTTAAAGCTAAAAAGCTCTGAAATTCATATGAGCCATTTATTAATTTCCAGGGCAAAATTTTCATTCGCATCCACGGAACGATATCAAGCTTCAAAGGATAATTGTCTTTTACTTCAATAAATTACCTTATATCTAGGAGAAGAAAAACATTTAGCTTAGTTTTCCAGACTACAAAATATTTTCTCAAAAATATGAATCATGGAATCATAGAATTGCTCAGGTTGGAAAGGACCTTAAAGATCATCAAGTCCAGCCGCATGGTTTCACCAAGTGCAGTCTGTGCCTGACCAATCTAGTGGCCTTCTACAGTGGAGTGATGGCATCAGTGGACAAAGGGAGGGCAACAGGTGTCATCTGCCTGGACTTGTACAAGGCCTCTGACATGGTCTTGCACCACATCCATATCTCTAAACTGGAGAGATATGGGTTTGAAGAGTGGACTGTTCGGTGGATAACAAATTTCTTGGAAGGTCACAGCCAGAGGGTTGTGGTCAATGGCTCTATGTCCACATGGAGGCCAGTGATGAGTGGTGTTCCCCAGGGGTCTGTCTTGGGACGAGCGGCCTTTAACATCTTTATCAGTGGCACAGATGATGGGATAGAGTGCACCCTCCGCACGTTTGCTGATAACACCAAGCTTAGTGGTGCAGTTGATATGGTGGAAGGAAGAGATGCCATCCAGAGGGACCTTGATAAACCTGAAAAGTGGGCCCTTGTGAACCTAATGAGGTTCAACAAAGCAAAGCGTAAGGTTTTGCACTTGGGTTGAGGTAACCCCAGATGTGTATACAAACTGGAAGAAGAACTCCTCGAGAGTAGCCCTGCTGAGAAGGACTCTGGTTCTGGCTAAAGAAAAACATAACATCAGCCAGCAGTGTGCACTTGCAGCCCAAAAGACCAAGGGTATCCTGTGTTGCATAAGAAGAGGCGTGGCCAGCAGGGTGAGGGAGGAGATTGTCCCCCTGTACTCTGCACTCGTGAGGCCCATCTGGAGTACTGCACCCAAGTCTGGGGCCCTAACACCAAAGATGTGGAGCTTTTGGAGAGGGTCCAGAGGAGGATCAGACAGATGAGCAGAGGACTGAAGTACCTCTCCTGTGAAGAGAGGCTGAAGGAGCTGGGCTTGTTCATCCTGGAAAAGAAGGCTGTGGGGAAACCTCATTGTGACCTTCCAGTACTTAAAGGAAGACTATAAACAGGAGGGGGAACAACTTTTTACATGGATAGGTAGTGAAAGGACAAGGGGGAATTGTTTTAAACTAAAGGAGAGGGGATTTTAGTAAAGACTTCGTGTGAGCCAGCTGCATAGCAGAAATTTACACCCAGAGCCTTTGCAGAAAGGTAAATCCATGGTAAAACGTTGTAGAATAAGCCTTTATGAAGGGAGTGAGCAGCTCCAGACGTTGGGCAGCACTGATGCGGTGTGGGTGGAGTGGGGGTGACAGCAGCTGAACATCCTGGAATGTATAAAACCTGCCACTAGGCAAACAGATTGTGGCACGGCAGAAGAAGGAAACAAACCAGAGAGTCTTAGCTTTAAGTACATGGCTTCATGGCTGGTGCTGCTGCCAGTACTTTGTTTTTTTTTGACAACCAATTAGCTTACATAGTACCGGGTTTGTGGGCACCAGATGGGGTTTGCCTTTCTTAAAGGCGGAGAAGGATCCTTGGGAAAAAGCCAGCAGGGCTCATTGGGAGGGCTTTAATCTAGGTTTGAAGGTGGATGGGGTAGGGGATAGTGAGCTTTCCCATGGTAAGCTGTGGGAAGGCTTAACTATATTAGAGGGAAAGGGTGCTTGCAGGGGCCTTGAAGGACCCGCTGTCTTGAGAGGTGCTGGCAACACTGCAGCACATGCAAAACTCTATGACAGGGAGGCAACATCTGCTGGGGCAACAGGAGAAAGCAATGGAGAAAATCAAGGAAAATACCTAAAAGGAATTAAGGAGTTATCCTTTAAGGAAGTGACAAGACCGGCTACCCAGCTGAAGTGCTTCTACACCAACACACACAGCTTGGGAAACAAGCAGGAGGAGCTGGAAGCTTCTGTGGTACTAGAAAACCACGATATAGTTGTCGTCACCGAAACCTGGTGGGGTGATTCCCATAACTGGAGTGTGGTTATCGACAGCTACAGGCTGTTCAGACGAAGGAAGGAGGGGAGGGAGTGTTACTATCTACATCAGGAAAGGAATAGAATGTGAAGAGCTGTCCCTAAAGAACAGTCATTAGCAAGTTGAAAGCCTATGGATGAAAGTTAGTGACCAAGGCAGCAAAGGGAACCATGTGATCAGTTACTACTGCAGGCCACCTTAGTCAGAACCAAAAGCCCTTACACTTTAAAGCTAAAAAGCTATGAAATTCATATGTGCCATTTATGAATTTCCAGGGCAAAATTTTCGTTCACATCCACGGATTAGTCAGAGCCTGTCTATTAGGCATTGTGCCTCTGCCGTCCCACCATGGCTTGGGGCCCCTCCCTATTTTGCAGATGCTAAGAGACCATGGTGCCCCTGCAGTGAGGCTGACCAGGAGCTCCAGCAGCTGGTGGTGTCGGGGCTGCCTGGGCGCAGGCTTGTGCTGGGCCCAGACTTCTGGCAGGCGGCCTGGAGAGACCTGGAGGAGCTGGTGGAGCAGGGCAGGCTGTCATGCCACTGCTGCAGCTCCCCTGAGGTTCGATGTTGTCCCAGAGAAGGCTGTCGAGACTTCTTGAATATGCCTGGTGGAGCAGCAGCAGAACCAGTACCAGTCTGCACCCCTGGATCCCCGTGGAGCGCTGGAGCCCACAAAGCCCTCAGGATGCACGTGACATGGAAAAGCTTGGAAGTGCAGCTGGGGGCCCTGCCCGAATGGGTACTGCTGTCCCAGCAGCAAGCAACAAGAAGGCAATGCCGCCCTGTCCTGCCCAAGCTCATCAAGCCGGGGCAGACTCAGCCTCTGGTGCGGTGCAGGCTGAGCCCCTTGCTGCAGGCCAAGGGTGACCTCATTGCAGGCAACATTCTCAAGAAGCAAGAGCTGAAAGAGTGGGGGGACCCCAACCCTACTGAGATCTCCCAGAACCTGCTGGTGCCATGCCCACCGCCGCTTCTGCTTCCCCGGAATGTTCATCTTACCGGGAAGCTCATCGAGTACGTACCCCATTTCCAGGGCCAGGCCGAGGCACGGGGGTATCCCAGGAAGAGGCAGCAGCGCCACCAGTGCTGCCCCGAGGAGTCAGCAAAGATTCCTTTGCCTCTGGGCCACGAGGCACCCAAGGAGACAGAGTGTCCCACAGTTAGCGCAGCACTTCCTGGCCGGGCCACCGCTGCACTGCTAAAGGACGCCAGCAGTCAAACGGACACCTCAGGCGGGCCTGTGGCTGACATCAAAGCTGTCAGGAGCCAGCCCCGCAATGCAGCGCCTGCCATCATCTCAAAGCTGCGGCTCAGCCAGGTGGCTCGCAGGAAGCTCTCCATGCACACAGCCCGAAAATGGCTGGAGGTGAAGCTTCAGCTCTTCCCTGTGGCAGTGAGGAGGTCCACAGAACTGCTGCGACATCCACAGCCACCGCGGCGTGCCCCGGTCTCCATACTCAAGAGGAGGTGCCCCCTCCATCCTGACCGGGCCAGGTGGCCGCAGCATGGGGCACCCCCCTCCTGTCCAACTGCCACCAGGGCACCAGCATCCCAGCCGGTTCCCATCTACTTCTACAGCCGTGAGGCCAAGTTCCTGCCCGAGGAGGACCGTGAGGCCCTGGAGCTGCACATCCGCTCCATGAAGCTGGAGCACCTTGGGAACTGCCTCGTTTCGGACAGCCCGCTGCAGCCAGCAGTGCCTGGGGAGGATTCGTCTACCAGCACATATGTGACTGCACCATCCGAGCCAGCTGGGGCTGAGGCAGGCCCCAAAGGACACAAGCGGTGGCCCCAGTGCAAGAAGTGCCCTAGCAGAGGCAAGAGCACCTGGAGCACTAAAGCGGAATGCTGCAGCTTTCCATCTGCCAGGGTAAGGTTCTGTGGAGTGCAAGAGAACACCACCACCTACTGCACTAGTCCACATGGACCTTCCTTTTTTTCTCCAGTCTGTCTAGACTTCTGCACCAATAGATGCTCCGGTCTAAGCCCTTACTTACAATGCTGTTTATTTTGCAAGTCCTTGTTACAAAAATTTACCTTTTGCTGCAAAACTATGTGCTTGGTATATTACATTTTATTTCACAGACATAACATTTGAACTGTAATTTCTAAAACAAGAGCTTTGTTGTGTGTGAAAGACTTTTTTTAAGCTAATGATAAATCTTTAATATCAGTATTGAACTAGTTTTTATTGCTGATAATTTTGGCAGGAGTATAAGACTAACATCTTTATTCTACAGCATTAGACTTCTTTCTGCTTTTTTCTTGGAGCCAGAAGACTCTTTTGTCCCTTGCTTGTATGCTAAAATGACTGAAAATAGTAACAAGTACTTTAATATTAACAATCTAAAACCTTGTGTTGTACTAATAACCAGGGAGGTAAGTTGGTTAGGCTTACTGTAAAATTTAGTAAAACTGATATTATTGCTTATCTTCTTCATTTCCACGTTAAAAACAATAAAAACTATCCATAAATCTTTATTTGAACTTATCAAAGGGTTTATGATTTGCTGTATCTGACTGCATCAGGAATCAACAGGTTGTCGTCAAGCTAGGTGCCACTCTTCATCAAGTATTAAGGTTTGATTAACGGGCATATATGTTATATATCTTAACAAACACACACACATGCACACTTGCAAGCACTTTGCATGTACCCTTAAGAAATTCTAAAACTGTAAGTTTTTATGTGGTTGCTACTTAAAGTGAAAATGTGTGTATTATATGAAGAAAGGCACAGAAATATTCAAGTTACACCCAAGCAACTCAAACCTGCAATGCCTGAACTCATCATTATTCATTGAGTTGGATCTGATAGCTGGATGAAGCAATATTTTCTTTTCTTTCATTTTCTCAGTCACTCTAATTCAGAGTATGGGGACAGAATGAAAGACATCATTATTCTTCCAAGAAGTCAAAGCCAGAAGCTCTGAAAGCCTATATATTCACATTAAATGGCTTATAATTTGTGTTTTTATATACTAACTTGGGACAATGATACATACAATGTCTGTGCTGTTGAGAATAAAGCTGGGCCATGCAGTCTATTTGGGGTGAAAACTACTGATTTAGTTTGTTTTCATCTTTACCTTTATTTTCTGTATGTGCATGAAGAATTCTCTTTTAAAAAGTATTATTATTCAAGTGCATGCTGAAATTGAATCATGGTATTCTTACATAATTTTTTCATTGGATTGTTGTAACTTATAAAGAAATCCAATTAAATTTCCCTTGCAGGCACACAGCCTCATTCTGTATGCCTTTATAAGGCTGGCTTGTTGTATTATATGGCATGTCTATGAATTGAGAAGCACTGAGGCCCTGTCCCATTCCTTGTCCTGTGTGACATGATGTAGAGAGAGAGAGTCTGCCCACAGTGTTTCAAAGAGCTGTATTATCAGAAAACATAAAGCCTTTGCAATCATTTCAGCTACTATGGTTTAGAATATGCATGCCAGTGCATTTACTGAGCAGTTCTGAGTACTGTATGGCTCACCTGCAACCTTTGCATTTCTGATTTTCATCTTCCTTACACCAAGGAGATAATGTTTGTCTTCATCCATGAGCACAGCTTGGAAATACAGACACAAAAAGTATCAGACTTTGATAAAGGTAGCTGTAAACATTGTGTGTCATATGTGTAAGAGATAGTTGAGGTTGTACAATAAAAACGCTTTTGCTTGATCTATCTGCTTGTTTTTACTTATGAGAAAGACTGAGTGCATGGCAAACCACCTTCTGTAGGCTCTATTGCCTTCCTGTGTAGAAGATTACAGGTTGTGGCAAGGAGCAAGACCAGTCATCTAACTGGTGGCACGTACCTGGCCTACATAAGTAATGAAGTGAACTACAAAATGCCTTCTTTCACCTCCTCAGACCCCTATATCCTGTAGTTGGAAATAAGCTATAAGATCCAAATTATAAACACTACGTGGAATGCAGGGATGATAAAGATCAACCACTATGTCTTCCTGTTAATGTGGAATTGATTTCTGTGCTATATTTCCTGATGTTTCTCCAATCTAATTTAAATGTTCCCAAGTGTTCTTCTCCCCTGAGAAATTATTTCACCATCTAATGTTTTGATGATGGGAAAGATGCAGTCCAGATCTAGCTTAAGAACTGAAATAGACATGTATGCAACATTAGGAAAAAAGCAGAATCAATCACATGTTTGAAATCACACGTATTCTTCAATGCTATAAATAGTCTCACTGCCTGGGATTTTCTTCTGATAGTCAATCTAAATTTTTATTCTTTTAATTTCTTCTCATTATTGCTCTAGTTATGCCCCTCTAACTAAGCGAAATAATTAATTGACATTTTCATTTACTTCAATGGGAGCCATTCACACATATCAGAGGACAAATTTTAGCCCTTAATAATGAAATGAACTATTGTTTAACCAACCAGATACTGGAAATGCTAGCCTACACCTGCTTACACAAGAGAATTGAGAACCAATAGTTTGTAATGATCATTTGTTCCAAGAATCTTCTGTAAGTAAGTGTCATATTTTATTGATTCTTTGTAAACTCAGTCTAGAAGAAGTCAGGGCAGTCACCCTAAAGCCATATTCACGCAATGTTTTTACATTCCTTTGAAACAACTTGCATTTAATCTCATTTATAGCGTGGTTAGTGTGGATGTGTTTTTTTATTTTCCAGAATTGTGTTAATGAGACATGCTCTTGGCTGTCTGTTACCTTATTTTCTAACAGAGAAGAGAGTCCAATCTAACAAAGTCAAGACCAGGACAAGAAGAGATGTTTGGAGCAAGTTTTCCACAGCAGATTTGTCTTAAAATTTAATTATTTGAATCTTTTTCAGTATTATCTATCTCAGTGAATTCGATGTAATTTAAACAAGTCATGAGGATCAGTGCTCACCCTTAGACAGCTGAGGGAAACAGTGACAGAACTAGAGGAATAAATGAGAGAATACATTGTTGAACAGAGTAATGCATGTCCACTGGTAAAAAGTAGAAGGTGCGAACATTTGTCACTTGTTAAATAGAAAATTTCAGGCATTCATGTATCCAGAAATTATTTCAGGGTCAAATAGACTATAGTCTGCTTTAGCCACTATTCTGTCAGGAAAAGGCAAATAGGAACAATCTGGGTACAGTACATAAGAACAGAAAATATCCTTGAAGATTGTATAGTCATTAAACTGGTCAAATGTCACTGAGAAAGTTGTATTTGTATTTAGTGTACACTTCCATGGGCAGAGGAAAACACTTCCTTGGAAGGAATATAACCTAGGACAAAGATGACTCATAGCAGACTTTAATAATGTCTGAGACAGAGGGCTTGCCTTTTTTATCTTTTTAATTCTCAGAAGATGAGTTTCAGGCAGTTCTGGGCTGCTCTCTGACTCATTGGGCATTGTGAGATGGTTAGGATGTCAGGGACAGCTGGGAAAGCACAGGCTCAGTACAGGTCCAGGCCTTGACCCTCCCTGGACCTTGTGAACAGTGCCACTGAGTCAGTTTCACCTTGGCCTGGTTTTCCACAGATGAGTTCAAGGCAGAGTTTTAGGCAAAAATCTGTAGAGATAACAGTGAGCCTTATCCAGAGTCTTCCTGGGGCTTTCTGTGTAGCCCTGCAGAGGACATCACTTGTCTACTCTCTTCCCACCTCAGTGCCTTCATGCATTGACCCCGTGGGCTTCCCTGCTGGGCCTGGTGTGTGAGGATATCCAAGCTTTCCTCAGGGGATGTGTCAGGGATGGGAGCGATGTGGGCAGGAAGATAAAGGAAACATGCTTGCTGAGAGCACATACGAGACAGAAGCTGCTACTCTACATTTACTTCAGATTTTGTGCTAGGTAGAATGATACTAACCTGATGCTGCATAGGAATAAGTGTTGCAATTTAATCTGCCTGCAGCAGGACAGTGGTACCTGGACTTTGGGATTTAATTACTCAGCTTTTCCCACTTTTTAAAACCATGGCTGCATAGACTTAAGAGTTCCTGAGTTATCCTTTTTGACTTTCCAGGTCTGCTGGCAAGTCATCTCTCGTAGCTTTGATAACCACCAGAGGTCAGCAAACCACATTCCAGTAACTACTGAAGTGGTACAATGAATTAGCCGGCTTGGGGACGAATGTCTTGCTTTGTTTACTCAAAGTGCTGTAACCAGCCTCAGTTCAGGGTCTGAGCAGGTGATAGCATTGCCCCTAGTGAAGAACAAGCCCTGTGTCTCTCAACCCTACTGTAGTGGTAGGAAGGCGTTGCTGTAGTCTGCTTAGCACAGAGCCACATTGGCCACATCCTGTGAAACAGATTGAATTGTGTAATTGTACAGCAAATCAGGAATATTTGAAAGCAGCAGTGCAAGCCCATTTGCTGCACTTCGAGCTGCAAGGAGGTTTCCAAGCTCTCTAAGCAGCCTCACATCCATGGTGAAATTATTTCCCAGTGGAGCCTGGGAGCCCCCCATGTGGAGTAGGCTGGAAAGGAGGGGAAAAGACAAGGAATTCCTTTTACCTCCCCCATTTCCAGAGTGAGACTCTTAGAAGAAAGAATTACATGAGGTTAGATGTCAAAACTGTCTCATTTCTGGTTCCTGGCTCAGATCTTGCTTGATTTTTTCTATGGCAATTGGTCCTATAGGGACTTCTGATTAAGGGCACATCTACGTCCAGGGCATATAAATATTCCTTCCCACTGCTAGAAACTGGGCTGTGATTCAGCTGTAAGTGTAGCCTGAAAAACATACATGAGGAATTGAACAGAATAAACATCTAGCTAAATGGATGTCTTTCTGACTCTGTAGAAAGATTTAGAGATAATATGAAGCAACTGGAATCCAGACAGTTAAAAGATACAGGAGACTGCAAAAGAAGAAAAAGGGAGGGGGGCAGCAGGGCTGGGAGGATTTCTCTGAAATGTATTCTGCATACTCTAAAAGAAAAATGTGTGTAATTTGGACCCTAAAAGCAGGCCAAAGTGACAGCATCTAATATGGGAAACATGATTTACTGGTTGGTTTATAAACTAAACAAATTTACTGAGTTCCATAAATGAATCTCATGGCAAGATCCAAATTTTTTTAAAGGTGGATAAAAAATACTGTATGTTAAGGGGGGAAATCGAGATGGTTTTTAAACTGATGTCCTTAGAAATATATGTATATAGTCTTTTTTATAGCTCTTGGTATATAAAATAAGTCATTATTCTAAATAGAAAAATATTGATGATGTCATAGGAGCCATTGCCGGACACATCAAGCTGATCTGATGAACTGGGAAATCAATAGATATTTTCCAAATGAGATGGCATTTCTTTTAATTGGTTGTGTGAACACGATATACTGCAGAGTGCAAGCATATAAAGTTAATTTTCATTTAGCTTGGATCTCTTCATGTATTTTTCTATTATTTCTCTAGGTAGATTTTGCTTTTTGGTTTTGTTTTAGGTTTACGTCTTCTATTGGCTTGCATTTAAATTCCTTATCAGAACAGATAAAATAGCATCTATGCACTGAAGGCACACAGTATTGCTTTGGGAACTATTTGAATATCTACATATTTGAATATCTGTTGTGAAATTATTGAAGATTTCACCCAATAATTGCCACACTGCTTTAGACTTTTTGAAATCTCTTGAGTAAGTATTTTAATTTCACACCTACCACAGATAAGTAAGGAATTGTACTTCTGTCCCACAGCAGGTGAATATCAGAATTTGGAACAGAAATCCTGGCTGCTTCTCCTTTGAACTAATCACTGGGCTGTACAAATGGCACAAGATAGATCAATACACTAATATACTATTCAGGTGTTATTATGTAATATTGTATGCCTTCTGCTACTCTCCAAAATTTTTAAGGACATCTAATAATGAAACTCTTATAAAAACAGAAAATGGTAACTGGGTGGAGATTTCATTTCTCATTCTAGATTTCTGGTTTTACACCTCAGTATGTAAGTAAAAAATCCTGACAAATTTGCTTACTCTTTGGGCACCCAAAATTTTTTGGGTTCTTTGTTTTTCATCAGCTTCACAGTACCCCTCATGAAGTGGGAACAGAGATGCTTTAAATCTGTAATAGTAAGGACCATGTAAGAATCTAGTATGTTGTCATTTTTCCATTCTTTTCTGTAAGATTTAAATAGCCTTTCACATGTGTATTTTATATTAGTTAAAGCTGGTGACTTTGGAAGGTCTTCAGTTTAACCCTGCAACTGTAATTGCAAAGCAGTTTTTCTGCCCTAGTCAAAGTGTTGCTGTTCATAAGGGGAATTCAGTCTCCAGACCTTCACTTGGAGCTGCCCAACAGAATTTCATTCACAATTTGGTTGTGGTTTGTTTTCTCTTTTATGAGAAATATTAGTGGAGAAACCCTTGGTACCTATCCTTCATTTGACACTACTGGGCACAGTAATGCGAGGTCCTAGTATTTATTTATACTGCAGCAGTGGCAGATACTTTGAGGGCATGGCTTTGTTCATTGCCATAAATGATGCACTTAGTCATTAAAAAGCCCTAAATTTATAAAATGTGTGGAAACACGTATCTGTAAATGGGTAAAATATCTTCTCTACATAAGTTTCAGTGGTAAAGTTAGTGTTCTGCTCATTTCAATATCCACATTTTCTGTTCAGTGGATGGAGAATATACTGACAGGAAGGGAGATCTCCCCTGTCCCATTCCCCGAGAAACTGTTCTTAGCATATGCTTTTTATCTTTCTTTTTTCTTCTAGCTGCTACTGCCCCATTTTTATCACTTCTCTAGCAGTTTCTTTAGCAGTATTCTGTGTCCAGCCAACTGTGATTTTTTTATCATGTATTTTGAATTAGTTTCTTGTAAGCCCAAGCATTCATTCTTTAGCTTTATAACACATCTAGGGGTGCTTCTTGTACTTAATTTATGTTTGTTAGTATGTAAATAATATGTCACTTGTAGAATGCCATTTACTGTACCATATAAGTGCTGGATATCTGCCACTTTTTTACTATTTCTGGTAAGAAATGATAATACTTTTAGTAGAAACAGTATTTCTACTATTTTTCAGCTTCTGTGAATCTGAGATAAAATCAAGATATACATTTTTGTCTTCTAATTAAGGAAATTTATGAGGGACATAGAGCACTTTCTTGGAGTCCAAACTTTTTTCAGTTTTGTCTGGAAAAAAAAATGCATTTTGCTATTGTAAAAAGCAAAATTGTATTTAAAAAGACAATGGTTCCAGCCACAGGCTACATGATCACAACTGCACTCTAACTTAAGACCTCTAAAATTATGCAAATTCACATTTATGTTCACAGAACCTGGCCATCTTAATTTATAGTCCAAACAATTTCTGAGCTAACTGCTAACATTTCATGTGCAAACACCTTGGAGGATGAGCAGATGGGATCCTAGCACTTACACATTTCTTAGAAATTATTTTCTTGGGTATCGTTAGAAAAGCTGGATTCATATTGCAAAATGAAGCAGTGTTGGCCTAGGTCTTGTAAGTGACAAATACTTGGCCACTTCGATACATTCAGCAAACTCAGTGTCCCTGTGTGCAATGCCTGACAGATAAATGCAAACTTTCTTACCCTCAGTAACTTACAAAGCTTTTTTTCTTCACAGTGAATGTAGGAGTTCCTAAGTTCTTAACTAAAATTCCCTGAAAGAGTAATAGCTGAATTCCTCTCTTATCTCTTGTTTATTTTTAATGCACCTTGGCTGCATTTTGCTAGGCATGTTGTTCTGTATGTGGAACAGATATTGTTTCTTGAATCCTTAACGCCACTCCTTTGGAAAGAAACTCATTCTCTTAACTATTTTGAAAAATGCAGCAGAAGCTGTAATTCTTGAGTGGGTCTAAGTAAAAGTACAGATTCTTTTTCCACTAGGGAACAGATGAGGAATGTTACGTGGTATGTGTAAAGGGAAGAAATTTCTTGTAGTCAATAATCGCATGGGTGAACAAGTACAGTAACTTCATAAATAGCAGTACTGGTGAATGTCAACAGAAGTTGTTCAGCTTAGCTGAAAACCACAAGCTTAGAAAGATGACTCAGACTTATGCAAACCTGTTTTTCCATTGATTTTTTGGATTTTGCATTGCCGGTGAGATTTCCTAAATATGGGATCTACGGGTGTAAGGCGAGGGACTATGAAGGTCTTGCATCAACTCAAGGAATGGGGCAGAAGCCAGACTGATGATTTATGAATCACTGTTCTGCTGCATGCTCCAGAGGAAAGTAATTTTTGTCAGGCTTTTTGCAGATATACCTCAAGCTCACTGGTGCCAGCCAAGAGATAGAACCAACACAGCCTCTGCATAACTGCTCACAACTGTGTAGAGAAACTAAGATTGCTCCTCTCTTTTCTTTAACTCTCCTTAAATCTACTTCAGTGCCTGATCAGTCAGATAACTGACTATCTAAAACACTTACAACATGTGGTGATTGGACATCCTTTTCCTGCTCTCTGTGTAGATGATAAAAACCTTTTCAGTGGGACAACCTAAGGAAAACAATGAATACATCTCTCAAATTGCAGAAGGAATGATAATCTATTCACAGAATCACAGAATTGCAGGGGTTGGAGGGGATCTCAAGAGATCATGGAGTCCAGTCCCCTTGCTAAAGCATTGCTAAACCTACAAAAGGTTGCACAGGTAGGTGTCCAGACAGATCTTGAATATCTCCATAAAAGGAGACTTCAGAAGCTCTCTGGGCAACCTGTTCTAGTGCTCTGTCACCCTTACCATAAAGAAGTTCTTCCGCATGTTAATATGGAACTTAAGGAACTTACATTCAAGTTTTAGGCCATTACTCTTTGTTCTATTGCTACACACCACTGAGAAAAGCCTGGCCTCATCCATTTGCCTCCCACCTCCATTTAGATGTTTACAAACACTTATCAGATCCCCTCTCAGTCTTCTTTTCCCCAGGCTGAACAGACCTATGTTATTCAGCCTTTCCTCATATAAGAAATACTCCAGGACCATTTTGTCAGGGGAGACCGAGAATGTAGTCCCCCACTACCATGAACTATGGAGTCGCGTTTCCCACATTTTGGGAAATTGCAGGGATCAGCCATTCATACGTGTTAGGGAATTCTCAACACTTTGCCAACAAACTATCCATCTAAACACTTATAAACTACAGAAAATAGAGCTCCAGAGTTAACTGCAGAGTTACTATTGTAACTCAGGTTGACTTTTGTAGGTGGAACAACCAATGTAAGATTCCTGTCCAAATCTGAACCTCAGTAGTGTCCAATAGGCCATCATCAGCATGCTCTTCTGACCTACTCTTCCTCAGGATTTTCAATTCCTGAAGTAAAAAGCGTTCTTAAATTAATGCAGCTCTGCTGCCTGAAGACCTTGACCCCATCTGTGCCAGGCATCAAACAGCAATCTTTCATGTGCAACAGGCTATACATGTGAGGACCTCTGTATAATATTGATGAGATTAAAGGGTCTTCTTGACTGATTTTCAAACTTTAGAATGAACAAGTAGGTTTTAAAATTCTTTCTACTGTTTCAAGATATGTTTTTTCCCTTTTCCCTTCCCTTCCCTTCCCTTCCCTTCCCTTCCCTTCCCTTCCCCTTTCAAGATAATTTTTTCCCCCTTCCCATCCCTTCTGTTCCCATCCCTTCCATTCCTGTCCCTTCCTGTCCCTTTCCCTGCCTTTCTCTCTTTTCCATTATTTACTGTTCACCTCCTTTCTTTTCCTCTTCTACCCTCCTTCCTTCCCTCCCTCCCCCCTTCCTTATATCCTTCTTTTCCTCTTTTTCTCTCTTTCTTCTAATGTGTTTAATATGTATTCAAGACTGCCCTATCAAAAGAATTATTAATTAGAGAATCATTTAGATATTGGATCTCATTTCATTTTTTTTCTCAAATATTTATGAGACATGCATATTTATGAAAATGCTCATTTTGTAATCTGTAAACCTACTTTAGGAGTTTGCAGACAGAATTTAGTTTTGCCAGGTTTTGGAAAATCCTATTGCTAAATCTGACCTAAATCTGTTAAATATTGACTCCAGACTTGTCAGGTGGAAATGTTATTCTGGTAATAAAACAACTCTATTAAAGATCATTGATATTATAAGTGAGATAGCTTTGCAACGTGTGTATCAGCGTTTATTTTAATGAAAGGGATTTCCTGGCACATTGTCAGCTAAACGTTTTATACTGAGAAATGCCTGGAAAAGAATTAAGCATATTAAAATGAGCCTTTTGCAGGGATTATGATTTCGTTTTTAAGTCTTTCTGACAGAAAGTGTGTAAATGGAACTGCATCCAGTAAAACACAATAATTTATTCTAGAAATTAGCAAGCCCACGTTCCACCTATAAAACCATTCTCTGTGATGTGCGACTGGCCTTCATTTTCAGCAGCCTTGATTTATAGTTAGAATTTGTTTTATTTTCAAGGAGTAGAGACTGGGAAGCAGCCGGACAGGGCTATTAAAGCTCTTGCGCACAGCAATTTTTCAGGGGTTTATTAATTCTTACAGAGAATAAGCCAATGAACTGAACATTTTTCAGTGTAAGAACACCTTCTCTAAAGGGAAGGTTTTTTGATGAATAGATATAGACAGCACAAAACAAAACATATGGGTGTTTGTTGTGAGAATTTAACCATTTGTGTTTAGCTTCATTCTCAATTGCAGAGCCATCTCAGAACAAGGGCTCACAGTTAGCAATCATATAATCCCACTGATGATTGTGATTTTGGTCCAAGGTTTTCCTTGATGCTCTCACTGATGCCTTATCTATGTAAATTAAAAGCTCTCAGAAAAAAAGACGCTTGGACTAACTTAATTCCAGTGACCAGGTAACACAAATGTTCTCTAAAACAGAAATGCTGATATTTTCAGTTAAAGTGGAATCTGGCTTTGTGGCTTGTAATTTATGGAAGTGAATTCTAATTAAAACCATCTAATTAAGGATTGTTTCAGTCAGTAAATCTATTAAAAACAAAATTGTGCGTCAGCTACTCCAAAACTGCAACATTTGCTTAAAAACTTCTCTTTCTTTAACTGTCTCTCACACAGTTTTCTTACATGTCTGATTTCTAAACATGTTAGCTGCTGTGGGGACAAATGTTTTGAGGACTTCAGATAGGATGGACCCAGAGAGGCTCAAGGGACTTCAAGCACAAAGTTGTTCATTAGATCACACACCACTCATCAAAAGTGAGCTGCTCTTCCTGGCCACAAGCGGGGTGTCAAGTTCATCTGTTCTGAATGCTGAGAGAACTGAAGGGACAGATATCTACTGATGGTTTGGACAGACCTGTGATTCTGTAGGTCATGTTAGCTGCTCACTTAAATTTCAAAGGTCATGCCAAAGGCTAGTTCTTCCCTTTAGCTACCACTGAAGACCACAGATGGATCAGAAATAGGCTCTTAATTCACAGGGTTCAACTACATAGTGTACTGAGAAGGCAGAATAAAAATACCCTATAATGGTATAATTATATTTGCTTAAAAACTTCCTTTGTTAATGAGTAAAATGGATGAAATATTTATTCAGTAACTGAAGCCCTCTTTTAATGAGATCTTTTCTCACCTTTGTGTTAGAAGACATTCAGAGACTATACTCCAGGTCAATACCTGGGAGCTATTCAGTGAGCTCAGTTCCCATTGCTGAAATGGTGTTTTGCGGCTTTCATGCGACAGAAGGCACCCAGCACTCTTTGGGATTCAGCACAGTATAACAATGTGAGACAGATGAGACTGAGCAGCAGCGACCTGGCCTACTTGAACAGGTTAATCAGGCAGTCAGTTGGGTTGCTGTCCTGCTCTCACTGTCATATACAGTCCCATACCTACCACTGTGGGTGCTGCAGAAGGAGATGAAGAGATCTGAAACCACTGGAGATATTCTTGTGCTGATAATGAAAAAAAATCACTGCAAATGGTAGGAAGAATAAATTATTTATATGAACAGCTTTTCCTCTTAAGCACTGGCTATGCAATTCAATGCTCAGCAGGCTTGATCTTACAAGCCTCCTAAACATCATGCTTGAGCCTGCACGTGGCTATGTGGCAATTTATGAAGAGTTCAAGGGGAATGCTAGCCAGGATTGCAGCCAATGAAACAACTCTGAGAAATAAATAATAATAATTAAAAAAAAAAAGGGCCCAGACAGAAAAAAAAAGGAATAATTTGCTTGTTAATAGTAATCCCAATTGCTGGGCATTTTAAGAAGGTGAGATGTTAACCGTTGTCACATTAGTGATACTACACTAAGGTTAAAGGCTTTTGCAGCTAAGTAAAATGACCCCCAAGAACCAGCACATTTAGAATTTTCTGGCATGGTTTCAAATAGTGTGTGTATGAATCCTTCAGAGTTGTCAGCAAAACTCCCAGTTGTCTTAAAGTTTCCTTGAGGAGTCTTCACATTGATATGAAGGGAAGACAGGTTCAAGGATTGAAATGATTCTTTCTTTTTGCTCTCTTGGCTACACGATGTTTCCTCTCCAAAGCACTCTGTATTTTAGAAAGTAGCATAGCTGTGCCATGTCTGTCTGGTACCACCTCAGTTTTACATGATCTTACAGCTAAGCCCGAATTGCAGATTCGAACCAGTGATGTGAAAGTTCAGAGCATTTTCCTCTGATTAGGCCAAAAGAAACTGAAACTGAAGAAAGAAAAAAGAAAGAAAGAAACAAACAAAGATGAGTAAACTGGCTCACAATACATCTCTTCCCTGCCATGAAGTCACATCCACGCAGGGTAGGTGTCTGAGCGGCAGGATTCTTTTTTCCTTTCACCGTATGCAGAAAAATACGAAGTTAATGAGTATGCCTATGCCGGCTTCAGACTCTCCAGACATTACCTGTGCGGCACGGAGGCAAAAGCACGAGCAGCACTCGGCATCGCCGCGGCTCTCCGCAGCGCTCCGGCGCAGCCCCGCTGCCCCTGCCCTTCCCACCGCACCTCCGGGTCGGCCGCGGCGGAGCGCTCCCCCCGCGCTGCGACGCCCGCGAGAGCCGCTCCGCAGCAAACCGCAGACGCGAGCGCTTTGTTGTGACAAGCTGAGAAGCCGTCTGCCTCTGCAGGTCCGTGTGCCTGTGTTTGTGCGATTCCTTGCCTTTGTTGTGGTGCAAACCGGGGAAGGAGGGAGGGAGGGAGGAGGGGGGAGACCGAGGAGCCGGCAGAGCGGTGGCAGAGGGGCAGCGAGGATTCGGAGGCTCGCACGCCCGCGCTCTCGCCGGCCTCAAAGCGCGCACTCCAGAGGGAAGCCGAAGTCTCGTAACTGAGTGTTAATTATGTCTGAGTGGATTCTAGAGAAAAGGAAAACCATATATTGTATCAGCAGAGAAATGGCTTCACTCTGAGGAAACTAATGATGCTTTTATCAGGAACAATATAAAGATTGCTTTTTTACTAGTGTGTGTCCCACAGGGTTTGGACTATGAGATATTTCTGTATCTGGCTTTAGGTTCCTCTGAGCTTTTACATAATCAAATCAATATAGCTATGATTCACCCTCTGGCAACAACTGCTCCTTGCAAGTTGCTGCTGCTTCTTTAGTGACTAAAGAGGAAATAAATAAATAAGTAGAAAGAAACTTATTACAAATCCGTAAACATTGATTTGTTTGGTCTTAGATTTTACTTTTTTTAATTGCCAGGGAGAAGAAAAAAAAAAAGAAGAAGAAGAAGGAGGAGGAGGAAGGAGAATATATGAGTTCGTGGTCAATGGGGCAGACACGTGATTACTAGCCTGATACTTTGGGAAGAAAAAAAGTGGGTTGATAGGATTTCATGAACCAACATGAAGTATTGTCTAGACACAGACTGAAGGGCAGATTGGGTAAGAAGGGGCAGAGGCTGCAGAAGTCAAGGCAGGCATGAAGTTCAGAGATAGCAAAATTTGATTTTTCAATAGCATCACTGTATTGTTTGGATCTGCATCTTGTATGTTTTTAGTGGGAAGTTCAAAACACGAGTTGCCCATCTCAAGCTTCCAGGCGAGAAGAGGAAAACAAACAAACACACCAAAAAAATCCCGTAAAAATTAAAAATTAAAAACAAAACAAAAAAGCAGCTCAGAAATAAACATCCTGTCCACATGGGTCTCTTTATGTCACTCCACCTCACCATTCATGCTCCTTCCACCTGGCCCTCAGCGAATTCCCTTAATTCCAGAAATCCCCTCTCTGTCCCCAGGTCCTCTCTCTCCTGGTATCATATTGTTATTAGCACAAGTATTTTCCACTTACAGCTGCTGGTGCGGCACAGTGCTCTGGCACAGTCATCATATGCTGGTGGATGTGACTGGATGATCTCTCGGGATCATCTTGTCATGTTTTACCCTGGGCTGACATCTCTGTCGCACTGAAAGAAGAGACTGTGCTAAAAGACTGCTGCCTTTTACACAAAAGAACACCTCTCTTTTCGGGACCGTTTTAAGGGCGTGTGCTGTCTTGCAGGACTTTGGTGGAGCACATCTGCAGGGCCGACAGTGTTAGTGCAGGAAACTCATTCGTCTCTGTTCCCTACCAGCTCTCCCTCTTAGTGTGGCAGCCTGGACCCTCAGTGTGCCAGCCAAGCTCCCAGTGCTTTGTCAGCCCTGCGCTAGCTCCTGCCTGGCTGGCGATGCTCTGCCTGTGACAGCTCTGCTGGCGTTTGTGAAGTGCTTTGGGAGCTTTGGGCAGATGGTGTCACTGGCATTACCTTTTGGGGTTTCCGATCAGCTTTCAATAAAGAAAGGAGGAGCGCTGTCTTTCCTTCCCCTCCCCATCCCACTCCTGCTTTTGAATTCCTTTTTTTTTTTCTTATGAATTATGTTTTTTAAAAAGTAGCTCTCCTCTAATAAGATGCAGCATATCTGATGTTTTCCATGGCAGAAGGGACACAAAGCTCAATTTGCATTACAGTTCCATTCACTCCTAATATAAACTTTGTTACCTTCTGCAGAACCAGCAGTGAGCACATGGCCCCAGGTTTGGGTATTCCTCTGACTTAGAGAGGCACTGCTGTAAGAGTGCAGCTACCCTGGGAGAGCCCTGCAGCCCACATGTAATGGAACTGGCCAAGAAACTTCAACAATTATTTGCAAATCATTTAGTATGTCTCAATGCAAAAACCATTCCGTTTTTATTCCGCACATAGGCTTTGGCCAGATTATGAATATAGTCAAACAGCATTGTATATTATTCATTGAATTTCATTAATTTTAAGTAACAAACAGCTCTTCAACCATTATTGTTCAGTCAACACTGATAAGCATCCAGGCTGCAAGATGGATAATCTGTATCCATTAGAAGCCGTATAATTTTTAAACCTTGTGGTTTTTTCCAGGTGTCTGATGATCATCATTACTCAGAGCTAAGCACCTTTTTCCCTTTGTGTGAAACACACGGAAGACTTTTACTCCTTGATGCTGTGCACCTCAAGAGAGACTTAAACTTTGAATTCCTGGAAAACTAAAATTTAAATTTTAAAAACAGTGGTCTTTAACTTCCCAGCTCATACAGAGATACCGGCAACACTCCTTTGTGCAGCCATGTCCCTCTGTGCCCTGTCAAAACCTTCTTAGCAAAAATGCCTTGTTCTGGTGAAGTAGTTAACGGCTTTATCTTGACCACCAACAACACAGAACAAAGGGGTAACAAAATTAATGTGTTTTATTAGTTAGTTTTGTTTCACTCTCTTATAGCTTTTATCTTTGTTTTAGCAATATGGGGTTTCTTTTCCCAGTCCAGAGAAATCTCGTTCGTGTACGCATCAAAACATTTGATGGAATAAAAAAGTTATGTGCAAGATTCATTTGGTCTCTGCACTTCCAGGAATCAATGAGACACCATGGAGGCATGTTCCCAGCTGGGGTGAATTGCCATCCCCACCCTGAAGCCAGTGGACCAATGACAATTTAAGCCAGCCCACTCCTTAGTGTATGAGGGTTCAACTTCCTCCAACACACACATGCAATCAGAAAATACACTTTAAAAATCTAATAATACTTACTTGAGGCTTTTAAACTCCTGAGGGGTAGATAGATACAAGGCAGTAAACCAGCAGAGGGAAAGAAAAACAGTTAAAATAAACTAATAAAAAATCCTATAGGAAGGAAATGACACCCCCCACACACCCTACCTCCTCACCCTCCTCCCCCTTTAAAAGGGGAAAAAATTAGAAAGGGAGCTCAATTGTTGTGCTTGCTGTGGTGACTTGCCTGGAAATGAACCTATGAGTTGAAGGCATATGGTGCTTATGTTGGAATTGTTTTCTAAACAGACTTTTTGCCTGTGTGTCTTTTTCACCTCTTTCAAACATCTTGTGCCAAAAGCAGTAAAAACACTGCTGCATTAAACATAAATCAGGGCCCTGTGTCTGCAAAGGACCTCTGTTGTTGGAGGGGGGTTATTGGACTAGGGATGAAAGGAGACCTACCACCGCATTGATCTGAGGTGATTGTGTGGAGCGTATTCAGTTAGGATGCTTCTAGCTAGTTATGACAATGTGAAACATTCAAGCAATTAATGAACACATGCTTTGAGTAGAAAGGCATAACTAGGGATTTAACTGGATGCGTGTGTTTCTCAGACTAAATGTAGTCCAAAAGAATACGTTTTTATGCATTTCTTTAGATAAGGGAACTGAGCGTATATTATCTATTTGGAGTAACAGAGGTCTGTATTAACAGGCAAACGTGTATTTTTGCTATTTATAGGACAGCGTGAAACTATTTGTTAAGTAACTTTATGTGAAAGGAGCTATTCTCCAAGTTACCACAAATTCATTACACATTCAGGGTGGGGACAAGTTGCACTATATCATGGCTGCAAACAATTTTCAGAAGCCAGAATTTGAGAATTTGTTCCCCATGTTGTTAATTTGCAACTCCTTTAGCAAGATTTTAACTCTTCTGTACTAAAGGCATACTTCTTACATCTATAACCTCCTCAGGTTATAGAGGAGGTGGACATATCTGCTTCCTGCTTGCAACAGAAACCGTCAGTGCAAATGAAGGCTCTGTGGAAAATTATGCCAGCAGTTTATACAATTGCATATGTAGTGTGTGACCAATTACATAAGCTAATGGGTATGTATAACAACTGCAGAGAAAGAAATGAACAAATGTCTGGGGCTTTTATGTAGACTGTGGCTGGAAGCTATCTCAAAGTGAAAGTCTTTGCCCTTAAAGAATCCAGATATCTTACATAATTTTTTTAATGAGTGGGAATATTAATTTGGGCATCCTAACTGAAATTTCCAGTGCATTCAGCCTGCTATATTTCAATTGCAATAGTATTAAAGGACAACTCTTCCTTATCAAATCACCCTGTCAAAGGGTGGCTGGACTTGTGCAGGGTGTCACACAGACTGAGCACCACTTATAAAGGGCCTGGGAATTTTTTTCTGGGTTTGGAGACCAGGAGAAACACATCAAAATGTTACACCTCTGGGAAGGAGACTGGGGAAAGTACCAGCTCTGCAGTTGCTTCCTCCCTGTCACTCAGTTCTGTGTGGAAGACTGCTGAGGGACCTTCGCTGAGATTATGCTCAGTCATCTGTTGAGGCACTCTTCCTGCTTCAGGGGCAAACGCTCAGCTGCAGTGCTGCCAACCCTAGCACTGCCAGTGTCCCCTTGTGTGGGGGAATAATCCCATCCTCCTCACCACTGTGGATGGTGAATGCCATGTGCATTTGTGGATGTGCACTTTCCCTCAGGTGAGTGAAAGGAGGATGGATGCAGAAGAAGCAACTTTCATGTGCAGCAGTATGCAGACATGGCAACATGGCTATTCAGAAAGGAAGGTTGTGGTGGGGCCAGAAAGAAATGGGGCTCTGGCACTGGGCTCTTCAGCAGATCCTAGAACACCCATTGCTCCTGGAAACTCATAACCCCTCTCCTTCCACAAGGAACAAAGCCCAGGTGGAAACTCTGAGCAGAAATGTATAAAGTTTCCTTTCTTCAAAGTGCTTTTATTCTCTTGGCACAGGGACAAATTGTGCCTTGAGGGCCAGATCTGCAAGTGGATCCATATGGAGAAATCTTTATGTGTTGGGAACATCATTCAAGTCAACGGGATGCAGTGAGGGTACAGAAGCTTGCCAGGCCCAAGCAGCAATTTGAAAAGTGTTTTGTGTTCCTTCAAGGTAAAAGGCATACTATAAACCTAAGCAATAATTCTTTTAATAAGAAAACTATTGTGCTTGTTCTTTTAATGGCAAAATGTAAGGGAAGACCAAAACCTACGTGGCTGCCCTTATTTCTATACACTAAAAAAGGTTTATTTCTCTCCAGCAGGTGGAAGGAATTTTATCTTGTATTTTGAACTGCAAGGGAAAATATAATCCAATGGATAGTTTACCCATACCACAGGTATCAGAAAGAATACAAGTTCCTAGGAAACATAACTGTACAGTAAAACTGAAGGTGTTCCAAGCAGTACAAGCCATGCCATGTCTGTTCATGGGACAAAATGACAAATTCTTTTCACAAAAAACCCCACCAACTCCAATAAATTGTTACTGAGTAAACTTGAAGGTAAATTTAAAGAGATCTGGTTGTGGCATTTGAGAGCAATGTGGGACCATAAAGATTGTACTGTATATATTACCTTCGTATTTCATATGTGCTGTTGTTGGCTGCAACCTGACCCGATGAAATGAGCGTAAATCTGGGAATCAGAAACTTTTGTGATTTTACTCACTATTCTGTTTATTTGCTCTATCATCGTAAGTGACTAAAATTATTCACCAGAGGTCTTATTTGTAGTTGCCTGTTTGATACACGTACAGTCATTTGCAAGACAACTGCATAAAGTTTGAAAGTGGAAACTGAAGGCTTGACGGCACCCCTCATCTGCATAAAGCTGGCCCTGAAACTTCCCTAGCAGTCTGCACTGCAGGGGCCAAGGCAGCCTCCTGGGCCTGCCCTAGAGGCAACACAATCAGCATGCAAGTTAGATTCCCCCTCAATTTCCTACTCAAAACTGTAAGACGAGCTTAGACTTCACATCATCTAACTTGGTCTGTATGATGACAGCAGTGTGAGAGGGATTCTTGATTTCTCTTTTCCGTCAAGCATCACGGGGACCTTTTATCTAGTGAGAGGCTAAAAAGGGTACTATTAATTGAATTAATTGAATAATTAATTGAAATGGCACAGTAAGTGCCATTTTATTAGATGCCTATCTCCAACAGAAGTCTTCCCTCCGCAAGTCCGCATTTCCCTGCAAAATGCCTGCTCCCATTGCACATGTACAACAAAACACATGCTGGTTTTTGACTTCAGCAAAAGCAGGACTGAGCCTGAGAAAGCTGCTGAGCTTACTTTGGTACATAATTTAAGTCCATCCCTCCCTGGAATGGAGAGGCACCAGATGGGTGGTAGTGGTTTGGAGGGAATGTGTACCCTGCAGTCAGTTTTTTTTTTTTCTGTTGCCTGCTCTTGACCTTTCAAGAAGTATGTTAAAATGAGTACAATCCAAGAAGACATATTGTATATAAAATGAATGACAGCTCCTAGCGCCACCAAGAAAATCAAACCCTTTGTTTATTTAAGATTTTAAAAAATACATCTGGGATTAGAAGTCACAGAGTTATAAATGAGCTCCCCGACCACCACCAAAAAAAATAATTGTAATAAAAATAATGGTACCATATTCCCTGATAAACTAGTGCCAGAAAAGCTCTTGGGGATCAAGTTTTTGTCAGTCCCCAGCTTTTACCAATTTAAATTCTTGGCAGCATATTAAAAAAAATGTAGAAGGTATTTGAGACTGCAATCCCTCAGGTACTAAATCTAGTGTTTCCTGGCACTAGATAAATGTTACTGGAGTTAAAACCCAGCACCATACCACCAGATCTCTGTAGCTGTTCATATTTATACTTAACAGACAAATATGTCATGCTTTCAATATCCCTTTACATGGCCAATTTTTTCTCACATTTTTTTTTCTCTGATAAAAACAAAGGTGAGAAAGTTCCAAGTAGTGGCTGACATCAGCTTATTTTTGTTTGCATTTTAAATTTCTGGGACACACCTTTTCTACCCTGAAATTGTTGCTTTATTCTGCTTTTCAGTTAACCTACTTGGTAGCAGAAAAAGGAGGAAGAGCACATTACCTGCCAGGTATACACATTTCCTCAGTAGACCCAAGCAGGTTTTCCACTCAAAGTTTTTCCAGTCAATGTTGGAGACAAGAGGTCGTGCAGGATCTCATCCCAAATCAGACTGCTGTGCTGCAACAGAATCAGTCAGCTGTTCTCCTCCTAACACCAGATACTGAGTGCTGTTTGTGTTCCAGTCACACCTTTCCCTTTTTCTGCTTTGCCCAGGCTTTTCTCTGTCACCCAAGTCCAGAGATTTTTAATCAAAATTCAGGGAGAGTCCCTGTGCTGAGGCTTCCCGAGTTCAGGAGAGACCTAGGCTCTCTCACCCTGCTCTGGAGGGCTGTCGCTCAGAGTACAGTCACACCTGAAGACAACTTTGAAGACTAAGTAGACAGTCTGACCTTGCACCATAGACGTGAACCATAATATTACAGCTAACTTCAGGGCAGGTCCACAGTGCCTCTTCTGAAGACTCTCTTTGTTCCTTTTTTTCCAAACTTAGGTCTTTACCTTAGTGTAACAAGCACCTGCCATAGTCTTTCATACTGCCTGATCAGACTATGCTATTCATTCGTTTCACACTTCTTTATACAAGACACCTTCTTCTTTATACAAGACACCTTCCTTAAATGCTATTCTTTCTATGCATTTCTGAATCTTCAAGGACTTTAGCCAGAGTTGCTTTCTGTGTAAACTGAGCCTCTTCATCAAGTAAAGAATTCAGTTTCCAATATCCAGTCATGGTTTTCACCTTACGATCCTTCACTCTGAAAATGGAACCACCACAACCAAACATAAAAAAACCATTAAATGCCCGACTATTGGCAAGACCAACTATTCCATATATTCACACCGTGCTGGCAAAAACAGTGATTCAGCTCCATTAATTTTTCCACCAAAAAAATAATGAAACCAACAAGCACAGTGAACAGAAAATATATCTGAAGTCACTTCTACATCAAAGTTTTCACATTCTATTCTCATTTCCATTCATGCATCCTCAACACTTTCATATCCATGGAATTACACAGAATATAAATTAAGAAATAGAGTGACCCATATAGCTTCTTAGCTCCTGCTTGTAAAAAAACCAGCGCTCGATACTACTTGCATTGCCAGTACTCAGTGTCTTGATCAGCAGAATCCTCTGAAGGGGAGAAAAACAGAACCACGTTTCTGAAGGATTACATCTTTCCCCCAAAAGGATATTTATCTGCAGAACTGCACCTTTGGAACCACTCAGGGGTTGAGTCCCTGGCTCTGAAGATAGAGTCTGGCCTTTTGCAGTCTGTTCTGTGCCTATACTTTTTTTGCTGTGTGCCTTGAGATACACTCCTGCAAAATGAAAAATAGAGAGAAAAGACATGTGAATCCAGCCCAGGAGTCCTGAAGGAGGGGAGAAAGGTTGGGTATGACCGGATGGTTATGTATTTTCTATACTATATTCAGCTTGATATCGATCTCACCCATTCAGTGGACTAAACATGAACCTAATAATCAGATCCTTCTTAAGCCTTGTGCTTCCCCGGTAATTGACTTTCGCATATTGATTAAGATGTTGATGTGTCCCAGTATTTCTCAGTGGTAATGCAGCTGAGAATGGGCCTCCTCTCCCTGCATTCTCAGCACTCTCTGTACTGCTGTCACCACACTCCCTTTAATGGATAAAGCTGTCATCCTGAAGCTAGAATGTCTTGCAGGCAAAAAGACAAAATTAACTGTTCAATAATTTATGGGACATGGAAAAAACTTTACCCAACAACTTCAATTGATTGCTGTAAGTGTTTTGACTGCACTTGCCTGCTTTGCATAAAGTCAGCTACTTTGGAGAGTCTGATTTCCATTTACAGTAGTTTCTTGGCCCCCTCCACTATACAAGATTTTGAAGAACTGTGCCTTGCTTCAAGGGATTTTCCTGTATTGCACAGACCTGGTATTTTTTTCATTTCCTCATAGTTTTATGAGAAAATCAGAATCTTCAGTGAGAGATGGATAGTGAATTTAATAAGCAGAGATTAAACTCAAGTGATATATTTTGGGGCTGTCCAGTTTTTTAACTCCGGCACCACAGAAACAGACACTTAGTCGACTATACTAATTGTATAGACATATTCAGGGAAAACTTTTATTGTTTCAGGCTAATAGTTATTGAAATATTTTATCAGTGCAGAACCCCCCTGAACTGAGGTGGTGGACACAGTCCAGCTCCTGGAGATGTGAGTTCATATCACAAAAGCAAACCAATAGAGTTTTAGAAATGTCTATGTAGCAAATTATACCTCTTCTCAGAAAGTCTGTTGTTGTCATTTTGTTAGATAAGCTGGTACTTTTGCTGTATCTTGTATTGATCAGTGGCAACAAGAACTTCTCCAGAGCATTTTATTACATTTTATTATTGCCAGCGTCTTTAGAAACAAAGTACTCTCTCCCATCTGGCTGTTTCTTTGTAAAATAAGTTTTATTTTTCTTCTTTTGTTGATGGTGGTGATAGTGGTGGTGACATTTCATAGAATCATAGAATCCTTAGAGCTGAAAGAGACCTTTAAAGGTCATCTAGTCCAACTCGCCCTGGAATGAACAGGGACATCCACAGCTAGATCAGGTTGCCCAGGGCCTGATCCAGCCTCGCCTTGAAGGTCTCCAAGGACGGGGCATCCACCACATCACTGGGCAACCTGTTCCAGTGCCTTACCACCCTCACTGTAAAAGAGTTTTTCCTTATATCTAATCTAAATCTACCGTCTTCAAGCTTGAAATCATTTCCTCTTGTTCTGTCACAACAGATCCTGCTAAAGAGTCTGTCCCCTCCTTTCCTGTAGCTCCCCTTTATATACTGACAGGCCGCTATCAGTACACCTCGCAGCCTTCTCTTCTCCAGGCTGAACAGCCCCAGCTCTCTCAGCCTGTCCTCGTAGGAGGGGTGTTCCATCCCTTGGGTCATTTTTGTGGCCCTCCTCTCGACGTGCTCCAACAGGTCAATGTCTCTCACATTTCTTCTTATTATATTTTCTTTTTATTCGTGAACTCAGTGTTCATGGAACAGGAGAAGCATAATGTTTAGCGAAAGTCAGGCACAGCAGAAAGAAGAATGGTGGACATTCTTCTGAGATGTACATATTTTTAATATATTTCCATTCTGTCTTACAATCACTTTCTGTATACTCAGTGATGTTTATTGTTTTCATGGTGCATAAATTCACAGTAATGAAAATATGTTTCTATTATGCAGTGAAAAGAATCACAGAATCATAGAATAACCAAGATTGGAAAAGACCTTCAAGATTATTTAGGCCAACTATTCAAAAGCTTAAGGAATCTTCTATGAAACATGCTAACCAATCCAAAGGATTCAGTCCTTGAGAAAGGAAAGCAAATCTGTCATCTTCTAGATGTGTCAGAGACGATGAGGCATCAGAATCTAATGATCAAATACATACCCACATCTGCTCAATTTTGGACTGTTGTAGCACTGTTGAATTTCTCTGTCTCAAGTCCAGATGATCACACTTTCTTAGTTAACAAAGGTGTAATTACATTGATTTCACTATTTATCCAAAGTGTAGTTTTGTAGTGAATCTTTAAGATGTGTACAAAATACAATAACAGCTGTATCTGGAGTTCTGTCTGTAGTATTAATTTCTATTGATAAGAAATTAGCATATCAAAGTCTTACACTTCTAATGGGTGTTGGACCTCAAACAGTAGGAAAATGTCTTTAAGATTTCATGTTCTTGACTTGCTGCTCTCAAAAAGGAGCAGCTGGCCACAACCTGCAGTGAAGCGAAGACCATGGAAGATCTAAGAAAGCTTGCCACAAGAAAAGAAAAATCGCTTTTTAGGTTTTTTTAATGGTCAGTATCCAAAGAGTTAACACATGGTTATCTAGGGCCACATCTAGAAAAAACTGTATGTGGTAC
The DNA here is from genome assembly GCF_002078875.1 of Numida meleagris. Taxonomy (NCBI): domain Eukaryota; kingdom Metazoa; phylum Chordata; class Aves; order Galliformes; family Numididae; genus Numida; species Numida meleagris. Next base: position 32,716,673 of record NC_034438.1, read on the forward strand.
CCGCAGTGTGAAGAGAAAATCAAAACAGAATAAAGCAAATAATGAAATCATATCCAGTCATGTTTATTTGCTTTTTCAAGTTTCAAGGTGTTAATACTGTGTTTCTCAGTACATTCCCAGAATCTTTCCCAGATGAAGACACAAATACACCAGCATTTCCTGCCTCTATGTACTATATTTCCATTTGTTCTCCTTTGAGAAACTCTTTCTAAACAGACCCTCCAAGTGGGTGGATGTGTTGATTTCCAGTTTATTGTAGTGCTCAGTAGTTCAGCACCAGCCGTCAGAATTTTCAGTAGTCTCTGCAGTTTGCTGCAGAGCCTGTTCAAAGTCCAGGCCTCTGGAAGGATCCCCAGGAGGACTACAGCTGGGCCTGTTTGGATATCAAAGTCCAAATTAAAAATTTATGCCAGTGTTTGAAAAATATCTGACCAAAATCTTGGTATGGATTAAATCTCCCTTGCCATGCAAGCTTTTCCAACTGGGACTTGAGGATTTATTTTTAAAGTGAAGAAAGGACCCAAATAGTTGCATAAGCTTATTCAGGTCAGATGTTTGTTAGCTAAATTATCACTGGTAATAAGACCTTTTAGACCTCCTGAGGAGGCTGAAAAAGCTCTGTTTTTCTCTTGCTTTCTCTCTTCATTTTTCCTTCCTTCCTTCCTTCCTTCCTTCCTTCCTTCCTCCCTCCCTCCCTCCCTCCCTTCCTTCCTTTCCTTTCTCTCTCCCTTCACTTTCTTTCTGTTTTCTACTTAAACTCAGAACTCACAGGGAATCAGTTGCCTACAACTTAGCACAAAAGGATGTCCATTTATATTGGTGGAATAAAATTCTTGTACCTGCCAGCAATATAATTCAAAGTTAAACATCAGAAATAGAGCAATAAGATTACATTTCTGGAATAATTTCCCAGGCCCTGTGCTTCACAGCTGAGCTGAAAGAGGACATGAGCTTGCTCTGCCACCTTTTGAAATGACTCTTTGGGGGAGGGCCAGAGGATGAGCTTGAGCTAACAAGGGACAACTGAGAAGTCTAAACCAATTGTGCTTTAGTTGATAATAACTTATTCACATCTTCATGAAAAATGTTGTTTAGAGCTACTCACGTCTGCTGTGGAATTACAGAAAATAGTTACAATTTTTTGTGAAGTGACTGTGGGTTAAGCAGGGGACATTACTGTACCTTTCAAATCTTATTTTGATTCCTTCCTTCAGTAAGCAAAGATCACAATTAACCAATTATTTTGCAAGGTTGGAGGTAAAGAATATCTATGTTAACCCAGTGGGATTCATCCATGATATTCATAAGACAGTAGTGGATCCTCAGATTTAGCCTGATTTGGTGATTTTCTTTAGAAGAAATACCTAAAGTTTGTGGAGAGCTTTTGCTCATATGGTCACAGAATTCCCCTGACTTTGTCTTGCTCCATTAAAAGTCTCCATATACTCTGTGTGATCGACTTAAGTTTGTTTTGAACATACCTCACACTAGTTCCATTTGCCACTCCCTTGTTTTTACCTTCAAAGAGAAGAACTGATTACTATCCACCTCCTCTGTGTCACACTGATTTTACAGATAAGAGAAGGAAGGGATTCAAATCTGCACTGGAATAGTATTTGATGGCCACATATGGGGTTCAGACTAGACAGGCAAATACATCTGGCTTGCAGCTATGTCTAGAGTAGCTTAGTGCTCTGTTTTACTGAGTGAGCACAGCATCCAGTTCAAGAAGCCTGTAGCTCCTTCTTTGTCCTCCTTGCCAAACCGATGCAGACTTTTCTGTTCCTCTGGGTGGGTCTGAACAGCTGCAGCTGTGTGCCCTTGGGCAAAAGGATGCCACCATCTTACTGGGGTTCTGCAGAGCTTTCTGGGTGCCCATGAGAGATCCTTGTAAGTATTTCTCCCAGGCAGCAAACGGTATCACAGAGAAGGGGAAGCACCACCACGGGCATGCAAAGGAGCAGCAGTAAGTCTGCTGGGCACAGTTTGAGGCCCTTCAGCAGGAGGGTGGTTCACAAGGATGCAGAGATATCTCCAGCATGAGTCCTTACCAGTGTGGGCCAGAAAACAGGAGCTCTACAAGCCACTCCCTCTTATGACCATTTGCCATTGCCAGCCACTGCTGTACTGCCTCCAGGTACCTTTACAAATAACACCAATGAACACGAGTATCCAGGCAGTTCGCTGCATTGTGCCATGCACGTGCATACGCAGCTGTGCATGAAGTCTGATCGTACCCAGAGAACCCCAGCAGCGGTGGCATGTGAACCCTAACCTGCACTAATCACTGACCTATCAGGGGAGGGTGAGGAGGGCAAACAATATGGTGGGCCTGTGGATGGTAAGAAGTAATAGGTTCTGTGTCAGTGCTGTGGCTACCTGGGAGGTTTTTCATTTGTTTTAATTTTTTTTCATAAGGCAGGATGTACTCTGCATCTCCTCTTCCATACCATGATAATGAACACTCTCTTAACAAGCACACAGGCAGAAACCCAGCATGCAGACTGGTGGCCCAAAACTGTATGGCGGAGAGGGTTTATGGCCCTCATTTTTACTTACTCTGCTTCTGCAGACACAGGAGGATGATGCTGCAGGGAAATTCTCTTTGTTTCTCACATGCCTCTGAGGGCCAAACCAGAACAAAGCCAGTGTTTATGTTCCCTGTCTTTCTCTGAGTAATCCACCCCAGGCCATGGCCCAAGCAGGGCCCCTGGGCGCGCTTTGTCTCTCTGGTGGACTCAGAGGGATTCCAGCTGGCCCACGCAGGCTGGGGTGGTCTGCCCCTCCATCCTCTGACAGGCCTGCCCTAATCTGAGCTGGCCTATAAACAAGAGGCATGGGGGTGGGAAGCTGTCTCCCTGCTCAGTCATGGGCCTCTGCCAGGTTGAAGATGGACCAATAAACAAGGGGTGGGGGCTTTCCTTGAGCGCTGTGACTGCACTTTGGCTTACTTGAGCCAGCTCCCAAAGAGAAGGGATGGGCTGCTTTTAAATGTTTTCTTTTGCTTTCTTGTCTCCCTATAGGGCTGGCAGCCTCTGGAGAGCTGTTACATGTGGGGTGGTGTTCAGGGCTTACTGGCTAGCAGCCTGTCTCTCTCAAGCCAATTCAGCTTGCTTGCACTTGACAACAGGAAAAGGTTTCTGCACATGACAATAATAAAGTATTTTTGCACTTTATTGCGTGTATCTCCACTCTGGACTGCAAACCCATGGGGATAGTCTTTATTTCTTTTATTTCTCTTCTTTCTCCTTCTCACCATTCCTTACGGAGCACAGAGGGGCAATGCCTGTCCTACTCTTTGAGTAAGCTGTAAGTTTCTGAAGGGAGGCACAGCAGTTCAAAGAAACAAGTCTGGTAGGGCTGCTGGATAAAGAATATGTATTGGTATATAAGAGCACAGAGCAAGATGGAAGATGACGAAGTTACAGAGGTGAGGCAAGAGAGACTGGCCGCTTTATGTACATGTACATCCAGCATTTTGGTGTGCATGGAGTGGTTGTTCATTCTTTCAGGTGGAAGATTCTCTGAAGCAGTCACTTTTCTGAGGAGAGAAAGGAATCATCCACTGTCCCACTCCACTGCAGCTGAATGGTCACAAATACAGTTATTGCTTTTTAAAAAATATTATTATTTTTTCCAGATGGGGAGGTTCTACTCTGATGGAGCAGGTAAACATGACCCAGAGGAGTCCTGAACAAGAGGTATGGATATCATGAACTACCTGCAACTGGTTCTCTATTAGGCTTGCTGTGATTGGCATTGTGGGGACCTCTGGCCTGTGAACCCTGTGTCAATTGCACAGGAGTGTGCCTCTGCATAAAGATGCTGAAGTGGCCACTGTGTACATGGCTAGTGTGGCTTGCTGTACATTTCTTCATGCAAGATGGTTGGTCCATCTTACAGAGAATGTTTCTTGTGATGAGAATAACTGCTGCAGCCCTGAGCAGAAGTAGGATAGCAACATGGTAGGATAGCAAAATTGTTTGATTTTGAAGGGACCCTTGAAGGTCATCTCATCCAACTCCCCTGCAGTGAAAAGGGACACCTACAGCTCCATCAGGTTGCTCAGAGCCTGGTCCAGCCTGATCTTAGATCTTCCTGATGAGCCCAGCATGGCCCAGTACTTCCTTATGATCCCAGAGGTGAACAGCCACCTGCCTCCTTTTCTCTCTTTTCTCTGCACTTACATGGATACTGAATCTTCCTTATCGTCACTGCTTGCTGAAACCTAGTGACAAGCCAGTTCTGAGACTCTCCTTGCTGCCTCAATTCTGCCTCTTTGCCAAGGAACTGAATTACCCTTTTTCATTTTTCATGACCCAGCAGTTTGCAGCAGATGGAAAGAGATGGTCACAAGCTAAGCCTTTCCAGTATGAGTCTTAATGGAATGGGAGTGGTTGGGAAGGGGGAACAAATTCTTTTGCCCAAGTGGCTTAAAAGAGTTGTGCAGTTACAGGGCTGCTGGCTAAAGCTGGACAATGACAGAAAGGAGTTCATGAGGATAGGATAAGAAAGTAGTATACTGACTACTGAAAAAGTTTATGGTAACAAACACATGAAATGTACTTCACTGGAAAGAAGTACTATCCTTGTTGGTTTTCATAAAGTTAACTCTGCTCACCTTTCAGCACATCTCAGCATTCCAGGATGCAGAAGGGTTTTGATAATAAGGCATTCCTTCCAAATCTTCATTATTTGTTGTGAACTCCTGGGACCTTGAATACTCATATTCTTGCCTCCTTTTGGTTTTATGTTAAAAAAAAAAGAAAAAAAGGAATTAAGGAACATAAATTATTCTCCACTTAAAAAGCCAAAGCCTGTCTTTCTTCTCACTTCACTATCTTTACTTGCAGGGGGACCATAGCAGCCAGACTGGGCTGCATCAGTAGTCAAAGGTCTTAAATTGAGCAATTGATCAGAAACTTGCTGGGACATCTATGTATTGCAACCTTGACAGACTAATCATGTCATTGTCTTTGTCCTCTGGAGGGAGGTGGCTACAGCTCAAGAAGGGACTTGGTGAGCAGAATAAGGCAATCCATTCTCAACTTCCCCAACTTCTTGTTACTTCAGTAGTGTGCAAAAGTGTATATTATTCTAGCTTCCTTGGGGGTCCCACCTTTTCTGGGAAATAGCAGATGCTGCTTCTAAACCAAAGGTACAGAAAATCTACCTTTTCTTGTGAGAGAAGGGACACAATATTTCTTAGTGTATTGTATCTCTGAATTACCTGTTTTGAGATGCATAAAACAAATGAAGGAGTTTAAAAGCAGCAAAAGAAAAGAAAGCCTGCATAAGAAGGTGGGCCTTTGGTGTACTGTAGGCAACCCACTACAGATCTCTGCATGAAAGCAAGTCACTATGTAGAGATGATTTTGATAAATGCAGAGTAGGACCAAGAGTCATTTTTTATACTTTTTTCTTGTCCTAATCTTTGCACAACTGCCTGCACTCCAACCACCCATGAGCCCTTGCCTCTCTTATTCTGTGGGAACAGCAGCAGCCCTCTCTTGCCTGGCAGCATAGCAAGCAGGAGCTGCGTGAGTGCTCTTTTCTCACCACTTCTGCCTAAATTGAATGTACTCCAGTGAGGTGGATGGAAGTGTCTGGCCATTCAGGCTTGATCTGGCTGACTGTTGCTGGCTGGGAAAACTAGAGTAACGCTGGAGACAAAAGAGCTGATACCTTCATAGCTGCAAACATCAGAGGCGGCAGGAACTGCATACCAGAACTCAGTATAAATTATTATCTTTTGCAGTTGTCCTACACCAGATGATCATCTTTGTTACTGCTCATGTAGAACATCTGCAAACATATGTAACCTGAGGTTCAACAAGCTGATAGGCTTGGCAGATAAATGCACATTCTTGACTGTGAGTCTTAGCTCATCTCGCAAGTATGATTGCAGTGGTACAGCACTGGCCAGATTCTGATCTCATTTACACCCTTGCCAATACAGAGTAACTCCTCTGATACCAAAACGTTGGTCTAAAACTATCCAACTGTGGCTTTCACTGAAGTTTCATTGATGCCCATTGTGAGGAAGATACTGTGTATCCTACATGAAGGACTGTGTGATGAACTGTTAAGCAATGCACAGGCTCCAGTCTGGACTGTTTAAAAATCTGGGAGATTTAGTACATTTCTGATCCTGTGGCTGTGCTCTTTTTTTTTTTTTTTTTTCCTTTTTTCCACAAATATCCATAGTAACATTTTGCCAGGTCTGACAGTAGATGGAATGCTCTTCTGGACATTTATGGGTGAGGCTTCTGATCTGTAGATGTAGGATACACAAGAACATCATCAGAGTTGACAGCCCAGATGGTATTCAGAGCTCCCTATTCCAAATGCTTCTGCTGATGCAACGTGCACAAAGGTGCCCAGTACTCACCATGCACTTTCTTTTTGGTCCTCAGGAGGTTGACTGTAAAATCGCAGAATAATTGAATAATAGTCATAGAATCATAGAATGGTTTGAGTTGGAAAGGATCTTAAAGCTAGATCCCAGTTCCAACTAGTAAATCACAGCCGTGATTTACTTTACACTACATCAGGTTGCCCAAAGCCCCATCCAGCCTGGCCTGTTCCAATTTAGACTCAGTTGTGACTTAGTAAAATGAGACTAAGTGGCTTAAGATACTGATGTACTATACAAGCTTCTTCTATACTTTTCTGTTCTGGCCTCTTCAGTTCAGACTGAGATTGAAGATCAGCACAAGAGTTGTTTGTTTTTGGAGACAGGAATGCTGCAACACTATAGAAAAACTGAAGAAAAGACTAGAGAAGAGCAAATGAAGAATGAAAAGAATAGGAGGAGTGTGGAAAAAACTTTATAGGCTCGATGGAGAGGAGGAGTAGAAGAAAGACAAGAAAAAAACTTCACAGGGTCAGACAGAATCTGATACACTTCGACAAAAGCTTCAGCACACTCGAAAGGTGTTTTCTAAACCTTCTAGCCTTGTAACATTTTCCCATCAATAGTCGAGAGGTGAAATGATTTATGAATACACATGCTTACACAGTTCTCTGTGAGCATCTTGATAAGGTAAATATATCACTCAGCAGGAAGCTACATTGCATACTAGTCTCCTTCCTCAGAGAGAAATTCTGTGTTGTGGGCCTCAGCTAGCCCTTTCTGACATACACAGGGCGTGAAGTTTTGTTCTTCATTAAAAAATGTCCCATCGAGATGTTTAAACACAGATCTCCCTGTAAGGGTGAACACCCTGAATTGCCCTCCATCCAGTTCTTCTCCATTTAATTGGTATAAAGCAGCTTCCCCTTGGCTACTTCCTCCCTTGAAATTACACAAGTAGCCTCACTAGAAAGGCATAGGTAAACATTTTATACTGTGCACCATGTGGGTTAGGAGCACAGCTCCCATTAACCAGAGCTGGAATCATGCAGCTGATTTTCCCCTCACACTGTGCTTGAAGCATACCCTACAGGATGCAGAGACTGGGCTCCCAAGTGCCACCTTATGAAGAAGGTGTGGAGCACTTTCATTTAATACTGCATGTGTTTCCATTAGCAGAGTCAATTGCTCTCCATCCTCAGTTTTAAGACTCCCTGTTTCTCTCTATTACAGCTATGTTTCCAAATGCCGACCAATCCTCCCTAGTCCTTCCATCTGAGCCTGCAAGGTTTTGATGATATAACACCATAGTATCTTGGCTTTCATTTGGTTTAAACTTTTTATTTGCAATTATAGATGTGCTGAACGCTGAGCACTCCTATTTCTTATGAGCTTAGTGCTGCTTAGGAAAGATAATGCACCTAGAGGATTGCCAATTTGGGGTGGCAACTTAGGGGGTGTCAGTTGAGCAGTGGCCAGCATATCCTGAAACCTTCAAAGCACATGGAGGAAAAAATGTGGCTGCTACTTTGATTGAGAGCAACTGTTCACACACGTGGCTCCTACAGAGTAGAAAAATTTATAGATACATAAAATTTATGTATCTATGTAAATTATAAGCTAAAACTAGAATACGTTCATCCCGTATGTAAAAACAGAGTTGTGGTTACACTCTGTGGTCAGTTACTACTCTGGGAAGTGGTGTCTTAGATACCTGTGTGGTACGATATAATAATTGCCAGACATTGGCTTTCCTCACTTCCATTTTTACCACAGAGCTATCTTGTCCCATCTAGGAAACTTACAAAATAAAATTCTATGCAGTCTGCACAAGTGAGGTTGTGTCACAGCAGGTAAAAACAAACTTGAGTTTCCATTCGTGAAAAAATCTTAAAGAATTTTTAAATTCTAATTCAAAATTTTAACTTTCAGAAAATTAAAATGTCCTATTTTTCTAATGCTTTAAAAAATAAAAAATATTCATAACAAGGTTTTACTAAAAAAAAAGTCAAATTCTACAATTTCTTAAATAGGACAAGTGCCTTCCTTTAAATTTCAGTTCAATTCTAGATTAGAACTAATTAGAATACAAGATTGCGTGAACATATGAAGTGAACCAAAAGTAATCAAAATGACAGAAAACACCATAAAAATATTTCTACTTGATTGGCATGATGCTCGTCAGCATTATCAAACCGCAACAGTGAGAGAAAAACACTTTCACTTTTTAAAATGCAAAATGTCACTGAGGTAAAGTTGTTCTTGGAAGGAGTTTTGATTTCTTTTTTTAACCACATTCCTTAACAGAAATTTCTAATAATTATTTTCACCAGCTTAATCTAGAACACAACTGCTGTGAAATTCTATATATGACCAATGTTTCACATGTAAATCTTTGCTACCTCCTTGCTGATCCTGTTTTTTGTTTTGAACTCTTTGCTAATAAGTAATGAAAATGTTACAGCCTTACAGCTTGTTTTGTGGTTGCAATTACGTAATCATTATTAATGAAGCAACAATGTCAAAACTGTGTGAAACCAAACTCACATTTAAGCACTTACAATAAACAGATATAAAACAACAGATGTCTCAGTTTTTGTTCTCCAATGATTTCATCCCTTGTTAAAAATAAACGTCTGGTTTAAAAAAGAAAAGGGCTTTTCTCCACTCTTACAAATTAATTGAATCCAGAGATTGGTGTTACAACTAAAGAGTTCTCTTTATTTTTTTTTTTTCTTCCCAAAATTTGTTTGTGGGGATACTTTTTTTTTTTTTTAGTTAGCAATAAATTCACTTCAAAGCCATCCAGGAATCCTAGGAAGTCAATGGTCATTTACTCCAGCTGAAGCCTTGGCCCCTGATCCCAGCCAGAGCTGCAGCCAAATGCCAGGCCTGCCTCGGGACTGGAACACCCTGAAAAGCTTTTAGGATGTTTTAGAGATGGTTTCAGTCCATGGTTTTGGTTGATCCAACTGATACCTGTCAGTTGCAAATATTGGTTCAGATTTGGGTCAGAATTTGTCGATAGGTGCAGCGAGGTCTGTAGATCTCTGGAACCTTAGAAAGCCAGCACTCTTTTTTATGCACACATCAAACGTCCAGATGCTTATTTGAACCATCCACATCTGTAGAGTCTGCAAAACTGGGCTGGAAATTTAGTTGGAATAGGTTTTCCTGCAAGATTTCATAGACTTCATAGCTGAACTTGTGGCCAGAAATACCAGAGCTTCTTTTGGTATTTGAGCACTTTTTATTCCAGTGCTAACTAGAAATGTGTAGGTTAAATTTAATGAGTGGGTGGGATATGCAAAAAATTTAAAACTTCACAAAGATTTAGATCCAGTGAACAGACCCTGTGAACAATAGAAATACTCAATAGGAAACTAGAGCACTATTAGCTATTTTTGAAGCAAAGAAAAATATGTTAGAAGTTGGATAGCTTTTCAGTTCTTCAGAGGATAAAGCAATGTTGTCTTTAATGCAAGATCTTTTTAAAAAATTATTTTATTTAAAAAAAGCATAGAAAAGCACTTGCAAATTTTGTTCAACTCTAAGTGAATGTCAGTGTCCAAATTTAGGATTTGGATGATATTTTTTTCATTTGCAAACCCCTCTGGCACTGGAACAAGTGCAAAACAACAGTCTGTGCACTTTATTGCAAGTCTTGCACAATTTTAAAAACACAAGCAAAGGCTCTTGCAAATTGCATTCTGAGTACATAGCTCATTTATGCTTACAGCACTATAAGCAATGACAAGATGTTTTGAACAATCTGTTTTCTCAAATTAGATTAACATCATCGAGAAGCACAATCTGCTCATTGACACCAGAGGGACAAAAAAAGTCAGTGTTTTCTATCCTCCTTCAGGACCTTGCTTTGGCGTTAGATATCCACTGTCTATGTCATCAAGAAGGATGCAGCACACTTTTAGAGCTGCTGTACTTTAGAAGATACACTAGGCTCCACACAGCTCTTATGGTAATCAAGCACCAAAAATACAACAGCAAAAATACTGTAGCTCAGGGTCCTTACCATACCACATGTTACATGCAATCCACTTTTCAAGGTGATGGGCTAACAAAATTGCCTACCACATTTGTCTGCACTCTCATAGCGCTGCATGACACACCTTAAGTGACTGTTTCAAAAGGATTCACACAAAGCTTCATGAGTATGGAAGATGTTTGTATACAGCTATTGAAATATTTTCCTGCATAGTGCCTTCTGCCATGCAAACACAGACCTTCCCTCTGTAGCTGAAACAGACAATACCTTCCCTTTTGTGTAGACACAATTACATTAAGTTTGTGCATTGTACAGGTACTCATCTATTCACACTTGCACTGTCAGTCCTGATAACTACCAACTGCTTTCAAAATTTCATATTACATACTTTCCATTGCAAACATGGTTTTTCTCATCTGACAAAGCAAAGTCAAACTGCAGGAAACTGCAACTGAGTGTTACCTATGGCTCAACCCTTAATCAAAATGAAAATAGGTGATTACTTTCTGTTTTTTTCTTATTTTCTTTTTGTTTGTTTGTTTGTGTCTGTGTGTGTGTGTATTACTGGTACTTCTAAAGAAATTCCTGGGAAGCAGGTGTTGTGTTGAGTGGCTGCATGCAAACAATTTTGGAACTGAATAACTTTGATCTTTGACTTACAGACTACAGGGCAAAGGTTAAAATCACAAGCTTTGTTGTTCTGTTGGCAACAGTCTCTTTTGAAGCTTCTTGCTTTCAGTGAAAGTGGTATACAGTAATATACTAATATTCAAATCTCTGTGTCTTTGATTTTGCTTGAAAAGTGAAAAAATATCAATTCCATTAACTTCTGGTATTTGATCAACTTTCTACAGATAATATTAGCAAGAATCTGCATGCTCTTGTATATATGTACTTGTAGAAATGAAAATGAAGATATTGTCAAAAAACATATTTGCACACATAGGTAATGTGCAAACAGAGAAGATTTACATAAGGAAATTTGGGTGTGGATGACTACTTATGGGTGCAAGATGGAAGCTTGCTATAATAATCCAGGTTAGAAAAATTTGATCTTAAGAGACCTTGTTAACTACTTGAACACTGTAATTCTAATGGGCTGTAGACATTTTATAAGAAGTCTATTAAAATGAGCCAAAACATAAAAAGGCAGTTATAATTGTAATGGAAATCCATTGCATGAAGACTTTGCGCTGCTATGAACAAACTACACTTACACTGCCTTTTGCATTAAAAAAAATAAAAGAGCTGAAAGAATTTACTGAAATCTTATAATACCAGGAATTTTGGCTGCCTTGGCAAAGTGAAAACTTCACAGTTACTCAGACCTTAAGACCAAGTTGTTTGCTTACCGCCATGCAAGGCCATTAATAGCATCTAGTCCTTAAGTTGATATGTGAGGCAGATCTTGCAGCCTAAGACGCAGAGCAACAGTCTGTGGTATAAGGCTCTGCGCTAGTAATCAGCAGATTTGTAGTTTACATATAGCTAAAGAATTACAGCTGTTTCATACAATGGGTAATAAATGAGCAAGACAAAATAAATGAGCAAAGCAGTCCTGTCCTGCTCCACCCCACCCTCTGTTCTTAATTATCATGTCTCTCACAGCATATCACTCCCATTAACTTTAGCTTGTGTTTTTTGTGTGCAAGTCTTGGGACAATTGTACCTCAGAGCAAATACACTGGTGACATAAGCAGCAGCTGAAAAAAAAAGCCAGAATGTAAATTGCTGAGAAGTTGTGAGTAGTAAAAGCCTCAACATTCTCTAATTTGCTCTACCTTCTCTTTTAATCTGATTCCCTTGCACACGTGTAGTCTGTTCTCTACCTTTCTTTGACTTCTGCACAAAATATTATTAACACTAAATGCCAAAATATGGCATGAAATGTACCCCTTTAGATTTTCTAAGCAAGTTTTGGCCACTATGTACTTCACTGCTGAATTTGACCTTGAGGCATCCATGGCACATACAGCTGTCTTCACTGGATCTGGCTTTGCTCTGTTTTCCAACATGTACTTTCTCTTTGTGATGGCTGGGTGCCTCTCACAGGAACCCCAGGTAGTAGAAAGTCCTTGCTTACACAAAGCTCAAATGGAAAAAATCCAAGCTGCCTTCTAAACACTTTAAAATAACACCTTCTAATGCTTCCTACGGGTGATGTTGACACATTTACAATGTTGATTTAAAGGGCAGGGGGAACACAGTTCTTCCTGACACCACAAATGTAAAGTTACCGGCCCACCCTATCACTGAAGCCATACTGAAATGGCTGCCAGCAGATCCCGAGTGCCAGGTATTTAAAACTGAGAAGACAGGCAGATGGCGGCCTCTGTGGTTATGAGCAAAACTTTTGAAAGCTCCCCTGCTTTCAGCTCCCCCAAGGCTAGAGCTGCAGTCAATACCAAGCACAGATACTGCAGTTCCTGAGATATTTGGCCCAACAGCTCCTGAACTCTCTGTGAACCATTTTAGCCCAAGTTTGCTCTACCAAAGTGCATACTGAAGATTTCCTTCGTTTCTTTACCCTGTCCTTCATTCACAGTTTTTTTGCTGGAACTAATCTGACTGTAAAGGTTTGTCAGTCTTCAGATGTTCTAATTTCTCAATCACCTGCTCTGACATGATCCTGATTTTCTTCAATATTTCATCTTCCACCCCTGGGAAATTTATATCTGTTCTTGGCATTTGTCTCCCATCTTCCTTTGTGAACACAGAGGGGAAAAATTCATTTCATTTCTTTTTTCCTCTCTCCCTCTCCCTCTCCCCTGTCTCTACTTTTTTTTCCTCAGCAAAGTCTTCTTCTGTCAATAAATTACTCCTGCAACATCTGAGAGGCCAATTTTCTCTTCCTTTGACCCCAATATTTCTTATAATTTAAAACAATATCTTATTATTAATCTTTATCTAGGTAGCAAGCTTCTTTCCATTCTTTGCCTTTCCTTTTCTTATTTTGGTTTCTTGCTTCCATTCATCCCTTTCTACAGTCCACTGGACTCCATGTTTTAAATTTTTCACATGTCCTTTTTCACCTTTGATTAGTTTTTCACTTCCTTGTTCTTTATTAAGTGTTGGCAACAGAGTACTGTAGGTGGCATTTTCCTCTTTCCTTTCCCTCATCCCTAGCCCATGCTGAACCACAGCCCAAAATGATGTCAGGAGAGCATTTAGACACATTTTGAAGATGTGATACTGACCACTCTGCTCATTAAAGGTCTTATAATACATTTTGCAAGAACAAGAGCATTAACTCCTGCATCCTGGCCCAAATCCAAATGGACTGATTACTTTCTTCCTGCCTGGACTCCCCATATAGTTTTGATGGGATAGATTAATCTTTACTTTGGGATATCAACCTGCATCATATCATTGTTATCTGCATGTACCGCTTTCTATGCTGGTGACTGGATGAAGGTTCTTTTTCTGTTACAGAAAGTTCTTTTCTAATTTCACAGTGAAAACATTTGGGGAATAAAGGTACTAGTTGTCTTTATTGTTCCATGTTTCCTACTACAGATTTATAGCTAGAATTCTTGCTTAACTCTTGTGCAGATAGTGTTCTACCTGCAAGCAATTTTTCCTCCCTCCTCTTTCTTTTCCATCTCCATGTAGAACGTATTGATTAACCATGACATGCACCATCTTCATTTTTTGTTCTTTACATTCTTATTACCTGCACAGGTCAGACTACTTACATCCATCACCACAAATGCAGCTTCACATAGCACTTCTAGCAATGGTCTCCAACCATAACAGTCTTAAAGAAGAGCTGCAGCACTTACAGAGGTCTTTCAACTCAAAGATTCCTCCCATTACTTCATGCATTGGAACAGAGAGAAAGCACAGTGAGGTGTAAAGTTCACACTGTTGGCCCATGTAGCATAAATGAAAGCAGCAATCTGTTTCCTCAAAATAGGTGTTGGAGAAATACTGTGAGTGACAAGAGCCAGAAAGAAAACATTTCTAGGAGTGCTGAAAGCATTCGGTGGGGTTGAAAGTGAACTAATAAGGCAGCAGTTTATTTGGGTTCAACTCCCATGACTGGTTTGTGACCTTTCTGCTCTTCTTTATTTTTCTAAAATAAATGGACAAAACTGTTCCACTTTGAATTCCCATTGTTACTAAGAGCCACATCCTGCCCACATGGCTTTTGCCATGAAATGACTGGAGGGCAACATTTGACTCACCCCAGATGAAATCCACTATCACAAGATTCTTGACCGCTTTTTCACTTTCTTCCACTGTGTAGGACTTTGACTTCTGAGCTGTTGTAAAAAAACCCTTCTTTTCATGCTTTTTCCTCCTTTTTTTTCAAGGTTTGCTGAACTCATATCCTGGTTTCCTTGCCCTCAGAATTTTTTAAAGAAAAAAAGGGACAGTGCAAGGCCTTTATCTGGCCATTGTCCATGAGCTTTCATTTTTTGTCTGTTCTTCCTCCCCTTCTTTATGGTTTTTTAGTATTTGTTTCACTGTTTTGCACCTGTTCAGCTGTATTGCTAATTTCTTGCCTTCTGCTGTTGTGTGAACAAGAACACTGACATATCACAGATCTCTCTGAACTCTCCTTTCTGCTAGCCTGAACTCAGCGTTATAGTTGTTTCTGTTCTTCATTGTGGCTTCCAGACAGTCCTTTTGGCTCTCTACCTATGCTTATTTTGCATCGAACCCATTTGTTTAAAATGTGGTTACTTCCTTTGGGAAGTATTTCAGAAGGACTGCAACAGAGAAGGGAAAGGAAATAAGATCACTAGCACACTGGAACATAGGCGGTTACAAGCCCCAGCATTTCTGCTGCCAGTCAGGCTCAGTTAAAGCAAAGTGATTCATTGATAGACTCTGTGATCCTTCAGTTGGCTAATTGGAGTACATTTTTATTTGGATATTCTCTAATCGCCTTGGGAGAGCCATCTAATGCTGATCACACAGAAATCAGCAACTTTGATGAAGAGTTTTAAACAAATTCCTGACTCAGGCAGGTCCTTTCCTTCTTTCTCTTTGTCATCCTCTTCCTCTTCCTTTTTGTCTTCTTCCTCTTCCCTTCTCTTCCCTTTGCTTCCTTTCCTTTCCCTTCCCCTTTTGCCTTGCCTTCCCCTTTTGATTTTCCTTGTCTTACCTCTTAGAAGTGAAAAAAATAAACTATTAAAAGTAGCAGCAAAATAAAGTATGGAAAGAACTGAAGTACCAGAACTGAAGATCTGTTTTGCAGTACCTTTTTGATTCTTTGGATGCATTGTTTATATTGTGCATGGCATGATCAGATGTTTCTTTAATGCCTTCGCAATTGTTTGGCTTATTTTATGTAGTGATGGATTATGCTATGCCATGTCTCATCATGTTGTTAGTGAACATGACACAATACTGGAAATTAAATGTGACAGTTAAATAGCAAAAGACAAAAAATTATTTTCAAATCAAAGGTATGCTATCAACTTAATTAGCACCTCTCAGCACTTTCCAGGTTTTATTTACAAATATTCTGGGCCAAATTCTTTGCTCAGTTGTAACCATGCAAACATCTATTGTACATGTCTGAGAGTTAATTTTCTGCTGTGTTTGCACTTCAGTTTTGTAGACAATCTCTGCTATATTCCTTTCCAAAGTGCGATGGCAGAAGATGAAATCTGATTAAGGTGGGGATTGAGGGGAAGGTATATTGAAGGCATCACTATGAGGTATGTGACTGGAAGCAATGAAAGCAGAAAATGTGGTTGAAAACAATGCTGAAAGACTCAACCCAATCTCATGAGTCAAGGGATTTATGAATGTAAAAGTAATATGTCTGAAGGGACTGGTATGAGAAAAGGGACTGCTCCCTCACAGTCCTTCTCATGCATCCAGCATTTATGCAGCGACAGCAGCTGCTGTTGCTGACCTTCACTGTGCTCTCATGGTTGTTTTGAAGAGGAATGAACTCCGGGTCTATGCCACCAGGCTCTGAAGTCCTCTTTTCAAAAACGCATGCAGTATTAGAGGATAAATCTCAGAGGAAGACAATAGGACTTTGACTATGGTGTCATTGAGGTGTGTCTGAAAAAGTTAACCTTAAAATCCAGGCCTTCACTGGGCCCTCGTGAGGGTGCATATGTGTGCGTGGTAGTGGGTGTTTGGGTGTTTCCATTTATCTTCATGTAGCAGCAGGTGTGACTCGTCGTGTGTCTTATAAATTCATCTCCTGAAACTTCACATCATCCTGTGAAGATCACATCATCCCACAAACCAAAGCCTGGGAGACAGACTGTTCACTGTTATCCTTTGTCAGATAAGCAATTCTGTGATGCTGTGGGAAAGGATGCAAGAAAGCCACAGAAAATCCGGAAGATGCAGTGTTGTTGCATACTTTATACTACAAACTGTACATATTTAAAGTAGCATAGAAATGTAGCAAAAAGATGTGAGAACTTCTTACTTCTTATACTCCATAGAAGTATACCATCTACTCCCCTCCCCTACTTCTTTTTAAAAGTATGTGAAAATTATAGCTGTTCTAGCTTACCTTTCAGAAGGGCTCTGTCAAGGCAGATGATGTTTTAAGCATGTGCTTACTATAGTATACAATATATTAACATAGAACTTGGGTGTAAATGTTTTCCTAGAGCAGAACTATTCAAAGAGGCAGAGGAAAGAGCTTCTATGAATGTGAAATTGCTACCTACAGTACAGTAAAAGCTTCTAAGAAAATCTGAAAACACAGCCCTGCATGAGGAATAACTGTTAAAGTGTGAGGCATGTAAAAATGCTTGCACAAATGTTTGATCTTGGACATTACTTTAGTTCATTAAAGAAAATGAAGTAATTACTTTTAAGAAAGAAACATGCACGAGCACATTACTAGTTCAAGTGTACATAGTATGTGTACTTATAATCATTTTTCAAGACAGCAGGTAGGAGTTAACTGGGTGTTGTTTCCTTTCAAAACACTTCAGGACTATTTTTATGATACGTTCAAAATTCTCAGCAGCTATCTTGTTGTGTGACAGGAATTTACAGCATTAGTTTCACCAGACAAGGACTGGTGGAGTAAAATTAGTCATGTATGTAAATTATAATCATGCTGAATAGTTGTATGTGCTCATTTAGGCATTTTAACAGTGTGTGATGTTATCCTCTCTGCAGGACTAATAAGCATTAGCCATAATGAGGTCAGTCAGTCAGTCAGGCATTATCATGGGATTTAATTGGGACACTGGTCTCTGCTGAAGTGAAAATTAATAACTTTTGTCAATGTTCTGGTGAAATGTTCTGTCTTATTAAACTATGAGGGTCAATTAGAAAGCATTATGTAATAAAGTCCCCAGCAGCAGAACTCAAATTGAGTTATACCACAGTCATTATTCCAGGACGACTGCATTTGAAAATGGAAAACCAGAGTGCCATATGGAGGGTGCAGGTTATATTTACAAGCATTGCATGTTAAAGCTGAGGCAAGAAGGAAACAATTAAATGTAATACTGAAATAAATCAAAGCACTGAAAGTGCCATGTTGTGCCAGGCGCTTAATATAACCAGCATACCCCTAGATGCGACTAGGCAAAATGGCACCTGTTTATAAGCCTTGTTTGGGTTCTGTCAGACAGCTTCTTCCCTCAGGATCGCTTCGATGATTCAAAATCTGGGGCACACCTGGAAGGTTCAGGCTGGCACACTGACTCATATAAATAACAGTTTATTGTATGGTTATTAAGACCAGAGATTGCTTTTATTAAAGTGCAGTTATCATGGTACAACAAATTAAAGAACTTTTAAAGCATGTTTAATGGCCTCTGATACTCCCTGTTCGGTCATGTTTTACAGTACTTCAGATCAGGGAGATAGGAAGTCTTTGCTGGTGCTGGTGGCTAAAGGCAATGCCAGCAGCCAGCAAAGGTGCAAAGGGACAAAGAGAAAGACTGGGTGCACTTTTATGGGAAGTGCAACAAGCTTGGAAACCTGATTCTCCCTGCCTCAGAGGAAGGGAGAAAGTCATCTACTGTGGCTTGTGTCACCATACTGTTTCTAAGGGTTCCCACTGACCATAAACATTAGCAGTATCACTCTATAAGATCTGTTTTTTTCAACAATTTATGTCCCAAAGACAGCTGAAAATGGGTACCCACAGACTGAAACAGAGAAGGGCAACACAGGCCCTCTGCTGCCACCCAAAGCCCTCACTGGAGTCCTTACCAGAGCTGTGCATCTCTGGGGATGACAGCAGGCTTGTGGCATTGTGTTGGAGAGCCACCCTGATCTGCTTTCTAGTTATCATTCACACACACACATGGGTACATACGTGTGTGTGGTAGTGGGTGACTGTCTCAGGCACTCCTCTTTTGGCCAACGACAGGTGCCGCGGCAGGCGGCAGTATCTCCCCCTCTGGTGTGTGCAAAGCAGCACAAGAGCTGCGCAGGGCCTGTGCATTTCTGGGAGCAGGGCAAGTTCTGGTATCAGAATGGTAGAATGGTAATGTCATCTTTGCTGGGAGGAATATTTTTTTCATCTAAAATGGACTTTACCTAATTATTGCTGGCAGTGTGAGGTCAGTTAATTTTTACTGGGAGGCTGAAGTTGCTGAGCTGAACTTCTGTTTCACTTAAAAGTGTTTAAATAGGGCC
Organism: Numida meleagris; assembly: GCF_002078875.1. NCBI lineage: Eukaryota > Metazoa > Chordata > Aves > Galliformes > Numididae > Numida > Numida meleagris. Next base: position 32,735,623 of record NC_034438.1, read on the forward strand.
AAGCATGTGATTTTCAACTTAGCTGTAAAATGACAGTCAGAATGAGCATGATTTTCCCCTTGCTCATTCCAGTTTGATGGCAGCAGGGCTTAGGTTGGCTGTTTTGGTGTTATTTCTGATTTACATCAGTGTGAGGAGAGATTCAGGCTTGTTAGCAACCTGTCCCTCATGGAGTGAGAACACTTTGCAACTTAGCTCAGTGCAGCTGAGAATGTCAATATATTTGATAAGCATTTATGAACAAAGCCTCAGTACTAGTCCCGGGAGGTACTCTACTGTGGATAAAGGTCATCAACTAGACAGTTAAGAAGCACCTGTCAAATTTGGAGACTGCATGTTTTTTGTTGTCCAACTTCATATCTTGCAGTTTGGAAAGAGTCATGCATCTCGTCACCACTTGTCCTCCAGAAAATCATGGTGGCCGAAAATTCCCGTCAGGGCCCCGATGTGCCAAGGCAGGTGGACATGGCCAGACCAAGACCTGCCAAAAGTCCCTCTCTGGCAGGACTGGACCCAGAGCTCTGAGTAGGCCATATGCAGTTCTGTGCCTGAACCACAAGACTGTGCTTTCTCCCCTCTAAATACTGCAGGAGAGCCTGTCAGCTTTTCTCTCTCCAGCCCTGTGTAAGTCACTTTATCTATTTTCTTTCCTGGACAGGAATAACGTATGCAGAAGGTTGCTGTTTCTGGCAGGCACAGCTGTGCATTATATCATAGACTCACACATATGCACGCACATGCACATGTGTGCACATACATTTATACATGCACACAGATATTATATGTATGCCTTTACACACACTGATGGAACATGACCTAGATGCCGTGGTTCCAATTTACCATTTGAAAGCAATTAGTGTTTATTATTGTAAGCATTTTCAACATGGGGAATACTTTAAAGACAAAAGCACTGCTAATTACTTTCAAATGGTGAATGTCAACATTATCAAGGTGATGCTGCATAGGCTGGGATTCGTGGACACAGTTACCCTCAGCATCATCGTAGAAAAGTGCACATTTGTGAATAGGCAAACACACATCCATTTGGCCTCACAACCCCACTGATGAATCTACAGGCTCCTTTATTCTTTTAAACTTCTAGCTACAGTCTGTTTACCCTCCTTGGTTTTTTTTTTTTTTTTGGTTGTTTTTTGTTTTTTAAATTTTTTCTATGTTTTCCTTTTCCTTACCATTGCTACACAACTAATGTCAGGGAGTTTTGTTGTTCTTGGAAAAGTAAGTGGTTGGAAAGTGCTGATTCTCCCTAGCCTTCATCTACAGTGTTTAGGAGACCTTAACACAAGACAGTGCCAGGTCTCCGTGCTGGGCTGCCTGCTTCAGTCTTTGGCAAACTGATAATATTTTGGCAGAAGTGCCCTATGTTAACAAAGAAAAGTTTGATTAATCACAGGAGGAAAGACGTGGGGGAAAAGGGAGTGGAAAAGAGAGAGAGTAACAGCCATAAGATGGAAGTCTATTCTAAAAAGTTTAATCAGTTTTAAAACAACTTTAAAAAGGAATAAAACTTCTTAAATCTCTTTGATGATATTCAAAGAGCCTTTTTTAATATATGAGAAGGCACATTCTAAATTCTTAACACTGCTAGTGTCACCAGTCCTTTTTTCCACTAAACCATTTTAACTCCATAATTTAGAAGGCCTTGAAAAGTAGTAGGATCAAACTGCAGTGTAATTGGATACACTGTGCACTTCCAGGGTGAATTTGGGTCCCTGTTAGGCACGAGAGATTTCTCTCTTTCTTTCTTCTAAGATCACATACAGAGTACTTACTTGAAAGGAGAGATGCAGCGACGAAGCAAGCTTTTTACAAGGTGGAGGAGCTGAGTGTGTTGCAGGAAAACACTGGCCATTTGTTTGGCACTGACGGTTTCTTTGTGATAGGAGGGAATGCTATCGACAGGAAAATCAATGTGGGTTTACTAAAGAACAGCAAGAGATCAGGGAGCAGGGAAGCAGTCAGAGAGAAGAGGTAGCATACTACATTTTCTTCTGAAACAAATGGGTGCAGATATTTCAGATCCTTCTACTGCTGTTACCCCCTCCCCACAACCAATATAGAATGTCTTTATGCTCAATTATTAGCTCTGCTGACCTGAGCACTGCAGTAACTAATAGGAAGCTGGAACTTTGGATGTGGTCTGATTTTGAGAAACTGAGGACACTTGCAAACCTTTTTCTGGGGTCCTACAGGGCTTTTAAAAACAGAAGGCAAGAAAGGCAGAGAGGGAGAGAAAAGAAACGTCTGAACATCTGCTGGAAAATCCTAACTGGTTTGTTCAGCTGAGTTCAGCAAGAGCAACAGCAACAGCAGAGGAGTTGGCAGGTGTCGCTGCACTTTAGTTGGAAATTGCTGCAGATGATCTCAAGATATAAATGAGAATAGTCTGGACAGTCCCCATACTTCTCCCTGCTTTTCTAGATTATTCTGTCTTCTCAGGGGATACCAAGTTTATTGTATGCTGAGTAGCTCAGTAGAGGTATGAATATAGTTGGGAGCAGGGGTGTGCATGCACTTAAATAGCTGTATTATCACATATATTCTACTGTAGTATGGTGCTTTCTTTAAAATGGCTCGGGGTGAAAATAACAGAAATCACCACTCTTCAGGGTGCAAATAGTCACTTCTGAAACAGACTTATTTAATAAGGGTTGGGAAAGAAGTGTTAATCATAGTCCATACATTTTTCCTGATATTTGTGCAGTATAAAAAATACTAGCTCTGTCTTCAGTAAGTGACTCCCCACACCCTGCCCCTGGACACATTTACACTCACATCGATTGTGTACATAATGTGTGTCTATGTCTTGGGCACTATGTGTCCCTCTCACTACACCAGTGTAGGATTTCACTCATATATACTCAAGTTTGAAGAGGACCCCTTAATTTCTCTACTCTTTGCATTCTTTCTAAACTTATACTATTCCTGGAAGAAATTTTCAAAGCTAATCAGTCAGCAGCCTCAGTCAGGGCTTTTCACCATTTGCTCAGCAGTTCACGGTTCTGTTGGCTTCATAGACTTTCCCATTGTACCCTCTCTGTTCCACAGCCTAGCCGACAGGCTCTGGACAGCAGGACAGCTAGATCCAATAAATCTGAGACCTGTCTAGGTGCTTCATTTATCAAGAGGCCTAATTTACCCAGGCCCTTTAGACTAATTGCAGATTTGCAAAAAATGCTGATAATGTAGAACAGTGCATTGTGAATGTCCCTTGCCATATTTCTGCTAATGTGTTTCATCTGGAGTACATAAAGAGACAGGGATGCTGATTTTAGACACAGCACTTTGGGGCTAATCCAGTTAAATGATTATCCCTAAAAATCTGCAGTGATGTCATTTTCCCTATAGAACTCTGCCAGTTGCCTTGTTTGCTTTATTGTGAGAAATATATGATCCCAGGCTTTTGGAGTTCACCTTATATTCTTCTTCTAATGCACTGTAACTCTCTCGTCCTACTCCCCTAGCTACCCATTTCTTCTTGTTTATAATAGTCATGTTGACAGCAAATTCTGGCTTGGCTTTTGTATAAACACTAATAAGGAAGAGATATGTTCCTTTGCTTGATATATGCAGATATATGCAGGTACCCACTATGTTTCTTTCCTCATGCAATTCCTTCACTCCATTCCCTCTCATTTCTCCCCTTCCTCCAGAGACTCCTATTCCATGATATTTTGGTCACTTCTGTTATCAACACTGTTTATCTTTGGCCCCCACTTCTTCATTTTTCTCCAAAATTCACATCCACATTTTTCATATGCTCTACATCTTCTTATCCTTTATCTGTAATGCTAAAATCTTTTCCCACCATTTCATAACAAATTTAGCTTCCATGTTCTTTCTCACATATCTTCTTCCCTTCCTATGCACTTTCAAACCTTTCATGCTCTCTTTTGTGCTTTGGGGAACTCTGCTGGTGTCCTACTTTTAGCTGGGACAGAGCTAAAACTACAACAGCTGGGAACACACAGAACCACTCTGTGTTGGATGAGTAGAATCCAGCTTCTGGTAGAATTTCTGCCCTTCTACCCTGATAACATTCTGCCCCTTTTGTGCCCACCATGCCTGGCACCCCTCTGCTCTCCATGGCCACTGAGGTTCTCTTGCTCTCACACACCTCTGTGTCCTCCAGGGCCTTCTAAAAGTCCTTCTGTGATGCAACAGATACAGTGCACTTGTTGAGGCAAGGGGCAACTGACCCAGTAAGCATCAACATATGCTCCTGTAATAATAGTTACTATTATATTAATAAGTATAATGATTGTAAAACCAGCACATAATTATCACTAGTTCCTGGGGGCAGCTATTAAGCAGTCCCAAGTGTGCTTCCCTACTCAGCTGACAAGTTAATGTTGACTTTTGCAATGTGAATTTAGAGTTTAGGATCTGGAATAGATAAAACATCAGGAGACCCTCATGTTACAGTAACTAGCTGCAAAGGTCTGTGATAAGGCAGCCTCAGGAATTTGGCACTATAAATATTACAAAGCTTTGAGAAACAGGCTTACATCTATTCATTTATCTAGCACCAGTTCCTCCATGGGTAATCAATGGAGCCTTCCACACAGAGATAGAGGAGAGCAATAGGGATGGCTTCTCAGGTATCCCAGCAAGGTTGCATGTGACTTATCAGTGTTCAGCAAGCAGATGGCAACCAAATCCCACTGCTATAAGTATTAACAAGAATCCTGCTTTAAAGATTTTCTCTTGTTCTTTCACATGCCCCTCAAGCATAACCCCAGAGTTCAGAGAAATTAGTATATGATGAGATAAATCCTGTCCAAACAAGGCAGGTGGATTTGCAGAGAGTAAAACACAGAGGGACTCCATAGGCCAAATGCTGTAAGAGACTTCTTGCTCTCAGGAGAGGAAGCTCCTCTCCCAGGGAAGTCAATAACATTTGAAAACTGTCAGCTGAGGACACTCAAGTCTCTCTGGGAAAGTCCTGAGTACTTTTTGGGGTTGAATTTTACTCTGTATCATTTGTCAGTTTAAGGTATCCTTATGCTGTAGTGCTACAGAATAGAATAAACTAGCCAGATTCTTAACTAGTATCAGTGAAAGAAGCAAAGTTAGAGGCATTATTTACAGTGCTGGTATTAAAAAACAAAGCATCCCTTTTCTTCCTAGCCAAAAGTTAGCTTTGCCAAGCCCTGCAGTCAGTACGTTGATGCAACAAGATGCATCCTGCGCAGCATGGCCCTGAGAGGCATCAGAACATATGCACATGCAGACAGTGGACGCCTCACTGTTCTCCTTAGTGTTACAGGGGTGAAAGAGAATTATACGACAAATTTCTTTTGCCCCTCTCTAACAAAACTCTTGTGGCTATATAGTGTGAATAATCTCCACTTCTAGACTCTTGCAGGTAACTTCTAGACTGTAGAAGAGCATTCAAGGGGGAGGTGAAAGCTAATAAAAGTCTGGCTGACATTTTGAACACACTCATGCATATATCAAGATTATCCCATAGGCATATGTCACAAGGAGAGAGTAGTTTTTCCATATTAAAGATGGCATTAACCTTCTATCCTATTTTGCTCCCCTCACTATTCCCAAACTCTAAATATTTCAGATGTCTTCTGTTCCACTCCCCCACCACTTTGCCCTGTTAAAAATGGCAAGATGATGAAAAACCCGAATTTGATCCAGGTCCTTCTTTGTCTCTAAGGTAATTAAGTCTCATTCCCTTCTTGTGCTCAGAGTCAAAGGTATCTCACTGTTAAAAGTTCACCTTATGTTGCACTTCTGACCCCCAGATACACATCAGCACTAAAATAGTGTTCATAGAATGGGGATACATACAGAGGAACACTGGACCAGTCATAGGTTTGTCTCGTGCTGCCTTACTATTCACAAATGCACTGTAGGCAAAACTAAATAAGTAAATGAGACTCCCTTTTGAGGAAAGGTTTGGACTTCAGAGAAAAAGCACTATTTTGTGCATGTCTGGGATGATCTTAGCCCACACTGATACCCATTCACTGTCACCCATTTGCCCACTCTGCGTCTGTGGAAATGGAAATGGAATGGAAAGAGTAGCTAAATGGAAACAGAGACTGAAGTTCTGTCCAGAAGTTTTTGGTCAGGAGAGGAGAGAAAACACTGAAAAACTGAATTAGAGTTTTGGTACTAAATGATACAGAAGCTGCCATGGGAAGTCAATTGAAATTTTATCACAGTTTATCTTGCCAACAGCACATACATATTCTTATCTGGCAAATACTTTTATCTTTAAACTAAGAAGAGGAGGAAAGTTGCCCTGAGCAGAGACTTTGACACATTATGCTGCCTTATCTGAACTTTCCTAATCAGGATCCTGGTCCTGGACCAGTGTCACATAGGGCCGAGTCAAGCAGCTTTCAGACATATTTTGACCCAACATCTCTAAGAACTACCTGTTACTTACTATAGAATAGTGGCCCTCAGACCAAAGAGATGGGATTATTTTTATGCCCATAGAAACATCACTAAACCAAAAACTGTGCCTTGGAACAATGCTGTTTAAAAATAAAAGGAAGAGAGAAACAAAGTTACTGAAAAGGAAAAATGACGATTTGAAGCCTCAGAGGTAGTATTCCTATAGATGTATTATATTCGGTCTCCCTATCATGTATATAAGTAGAAGAAAATCATAGCAGCAGGGAGACTTTTTTCCCCCTGTATTGATTTTTGTTACATTTCTCGTGACTTACTGAGAAGATCGCCAGAAGCAATTTATAAGTACAGTATACTAGCAGACTCCAGAGCACTGGTACTAAAGTACCATAGGTTACAGAGGATGCAAGGATAATTCAGTGCAATTCTTCAACCTTACCCTGTGCAGGTGAAATTTGGTATAAGCACTTTAATTACAGAGGAGTTACGGTGACCTACACTGAGGATCTGGCCTGAAGTATTTTCAGGAATACATTTAAATTTATTTTATCTGGTATCCAAGTAAAGAAGCTAAGTAATGAAATGTATGTTGTCATTTTACAGAATTTAGTAAGATTGCACTTGGTTCAGATGGTCTTTTTTCTTCATACACACTGTAGTCTCCAGGACCTTAATATTCCCTCCATCCTTCAAAAACAGTCAACTAATTCCCTTACACATTCAAGACTTTCTTGTTTTAGTGGCAAAGAGTCCAGCAATACCAGTTTAAAAAGTTATGTTCCTACCTCTACTCATGTAAGTTTTAAGTAATTTCAGCAATAGAGTTGATTAAAATTATAATACTCTTTGCAAGAGTGTTATAACAATGTACTGCCTCGAGTGTTGATTTTCATGAACAAAGCTAGTAAAATACATTTAAACAAGTGTTTGATTATATAATTTATGTATTTGTCCTAGCAAGATTGCATGTGAGTTAACGGGAAAAAAGTCAGAAATATGTTTTCTCCAGAAGCAGTATACTTAGAAAACAGGTTTGATTATTAAGGCTGGTCATTAAGGTTGCATCCCCCATGTTTAAATACTATATGGTAAGACTGACTTTCAGACAAAAGAAGAGATAGATGGGCATGCTCCAGATGCAAGAGCTGAGGAGAGGAAGAAACTCTTATCAACACCTCTTAGTGAGCAGGCTACAGAAACAGTTTAATCCTACATAACTTCTGGTTAGTGGTACTGACCAGAGAAGGAAACGAAAGGACATTTTCTTTTATAGGAATGACATATGTTTTTGTAACTATTTTATCTCTTCTTACTTAGAAGACTTTTTTTTTCCCAAGCACTGTAGTTAATTGGTGTGAACTGAGTATGGTTGTCCCCACCTAGACAATGGTTCAACTTTAGACCAGATCAAGTGGGATAGACTCAGGACAGACTCCTGCTGAGGGCAGTTACAGGGATGTGCAGAAAGAGAGAGTGAACAACTGCAAGATTTTCTGTGGAAGAGTCTTTTATATCTCATGCATACAACTATGCTGTTGCTGTGTTGAGGTTTTATAGTCTCCTCAAAAACTAAACTTTGCCATGGGATTCACAATGGGGAAAACTAAGGGTATCCAACAGAAGTTCTCTCTGATTCAAAAAAACTATGGAAAAGGGCTCAAGATAGCTATTTTCATGAAACAGAGATCCAAGGCTGTTTAAATGGCATTGTAATTGCTCAGAATCACAGAATCACAGAATTGTAGGGGTTAGAATGGACTCTGAAGATCACCTAGTCCAACCCCTTGCTAAAGGAGGTTCCTTACATTAGGTTGCAGTAGAAAACATCCAGACAGGTCTTGAATATCTTCAGAGAAGGAGACTCCACAACCTCTCTGGGCAGCCTGCTCCAGTGCTCTGTCACCCTCAAAGTGCAGAAGTTCTTTCTCACATTCAGATGGAACTTTCTGTGTTCCAGTTGGTACCCACTGCCCCTTGTCCTGTTGCTTGGCCCTATCCACTTGACATCTGCCGTCTAGATATTTATACTGATAAGATTCCCCCTCAGTCTTCTCCAGGAATACGCAGGTGAAGGATTGCAGCTAAGTATACATGCAGGTGGAAAAAATACTTTTATCCTGATTCAGTGACTTACCTTTTTTTCATCCTGATTTTAAAGACTGAAACAGATACTCTGAAATGATCAGTTGTAATTCCATGCTTACTCTTGCAGTTTTCAGCTGAATTTACACATGATATAGTCTGGTGAGAGCTGTAAAAAGAAACAATGTATTTTGAACTCTATCTTGCCATTTGTATTCAAAGAAGTTAGCAACTGATGGCATTTTACCTGCTGAGCCACTAAATTTCAGGTAGTCGTATGTCCTGCTGTCGTGTTTTACCTTCACCAGGAATCTCTACAGAAGGCTAGAAATCTTATGTACAAATACAGACTCAGTCCATGGTTCCTGGCAGACTTTGTCTCCCACAACGCTCCTTGTTACACCAGTCCCTCACCCTCAGTGTTGCCAGGGCTAAAGGTAACTACACAGAGAAGTAACTTTGCTCCAGTTAAAGGAATCTCAAAACCTACCACCAACAGTTCCAATGATGCCTGAGGCCTTGGACCAAACTTTAAGTCTTTGCTGATGTGTGTCATCCTGATCAAGCTGCATGGGACAACTCACATAAGTAAGCATTTGAACAGCTCATTTTCCTTGTGTTGCTTGTCAGTGCTTGTGTGCTTTGATATTCAATGTGTCTAAATCACCACACAGCATTTTTATTTTTATTTTCATAAAATACTTGAATTACACTCATATGAATTATGCCTCTGGCCCTATACAGATGCTTCCAAAAGCCTAATAACAAACAGATCACAGGGCAGAAGAGTGCTTATTCTTACAGTCATTTCCAAGCCTTACTGCTCTTCAGAGTTCTGATTACAAGAAAAGCCATGCTGCTGATGTTGCTTTAACTGTGATGTTAAAATGAAAACTCATTGTTGCATCCCATGGGGATTCAGGAACACTGACATTGTTGCCCATCTGAAATAGGATAATATTCTCTATTCCTATCATGTGGGTATCAGTTCCAACTTGGAAACCAGCCTCCTCTCATAATTCAAGCTGGGGCTATACTGATGCAAACCTTCTCAGATATTATAAGCCAGTATGAGCTCAAAAAAAGAATTCACTGCTCAAGGCCAAATAGCTTCAAAGCTAACAATCCTCCAGAGTCAGTGTGAAAGTGTTGAAACTGTCAATGTCAACTTACACCATGCATAGTGAGTGTAAAACTTCAATAATGACATCATGGAGAAAAGGACAAAGGGCAGGCACTACACAGAAAAGTGCCAGTGCTCTTCAAATCTTTGAAACCTTCAAGGATTTATCTGGACTAACACTTCTACACATAGTCATTGGAGTCTTAGGCTATACTGATTAAGGATTTAGCTTATTCAAAGGCTCTCACTGATAGCAAGGATGACAAGGTTTCAGCAGTTATATTGGATTCCATTAGCTTTCACTTAAAAAAACATACCCTAAAACCCTGAGGATCCTGGTCTTTTTTTTCTGCCTCTCATTTTCTTTCTTTGTGTCAACCTTTATTTTTTTCTTTAACACACACATACACACACACACATTAATATATATTAGTGTCTGGGTTTGATTCACAAACAGGTTTTGCAGCACATGCTCTCACTTCTCAGAATGCTGATCCCAGAAGAATTGAATCAATTCTTCAGGAATTCCCTGAAGCACCACATAACATATTCGCTCATTTCAGCTGCACTTGGGGCAACAGATACACTTTTAAAAGGGGAGAACATATTAGAGAAAGAAGGAAAAGTGTTCTAGTTTAAGACAAAAACAACAGCAACAACAAAAAAGATCAGCTAATAAAGAGAGAAATTAAAAAGTTGAGACTCAGTTGGGTTTTGGTGCCTGGGATAAAGGACTATCCTAATGGTTCAAATGCAAACTGCAGAACCTTAAGTGCAACAAGGAATGGCCATGCTTCCTTTGTACCATGGCTTTCAGAGAGTCAGCCTCACATGAAGACTGAACATATGGAAGCAGACCAGGAGGGGACCGTCCTGTCTCTCTCCCTCTATTATTTGTGAGAAAAATGAACAGGAACATCCATGTTGTACTGTACACTGTGCAGTCATATAATAATGGCTTAAGCCCCACACCAAACAACTTCCTTCAATCACCAGTTCTACAGATACTGAAAGCAAGACAGAAAAATATTATTTAAGAATTATTTAATAATTTAACTAGCCCCAGTTATTCAAGAGATTACGAGTGTCATGTATGTGGGCCACCTGACTCAACACAGCCGCTTAGCCATGATGTCATTCCTCTGCTATCTACTGTTACCTTCAACACCTCTGTTTTCCTTGAGCTTCGCTGTTGCTACCACAAGTTTCCTGCCCTCTCAGCTGCCCCAGCACCCTGGACACAATTCAGTTGCTTAACACAGGCCATTGGTCCATGTAAGTCCTGCTGGTACACACATGACATCCACAGGGATAGCTGGCAGATCTGATACAAGGTCTGTGGAGACCTATTGCTTTCTAAAGCGGCAGCTTAAAGTCAATGATAATTAAGAATATCTTAAATGGCACTAAACATCTATGTTTAAGCAACAGAAGTGCAGCATGCAAGTGTCAGTGTTGCTGTCCAGAAGAGCTGCATAAGCTGTTGCACAATATTGTCTGGGGCACAAGCTCCAAAGGTCTTGATCCCACCCTGCAGTAGTGAGGGGACACAGGACAGGATGCTTCCAAAATAATGTAGCTCAGGGAAACCCAGTGCACACTCTTCCCAGATTATCTAGGATAAATTCAGGAAAAATTTATTCTCAGAAAGAGAGGTGACGTATTGAAACAGGCTGCCTAGGGGGGTGTTGGAGTCACTGTCCCGGGAGGTGTTCAAGAAGCATGCAGATGTGACACTGAGGGACATGGTTTAGTGGGCATGGTGGTGATGGGTTGATGGTTGGACTTGATGATCTTAGCAGTCTTTCCTAGTCTTAATGATTCTGTGATTCTATCATTAGCTGTGTTGTCACAAAAGGAGCATGCACTCATTCTAGAAAACACCTCTGTCATTAGTACAAGACAGCTGATGATGATCACAGAGAACTTTTTGAATTTATCAAAGGTGCCTCTGTGTATGCCTATTACAGTCCAAGTAGACTTCCACGTACGAGTACCACTCATGCGAGACAAAGATGATCTTTCAGGAAAACAGAACCAGCTAAGAATTGTCTCTGTTTCACACACAGAAAAATGAGGTTTAATGAGACAGTGGAACACAGTGCAAAGGAGCTGCAGTTATTGTGTTTTTACCCAGCTCAGGAACTAGATATAATAAAGGTAGATGGGTGGGTTACTCAGTCCAAGCTAATATACTGAGATGCAGAGTGTGGTGTTCTTCTAATGCAGTTATCCTGCTTTTAAGACCTCAGCGAAGAATGCTCTGTGGGATAGATCAGCTCTAGTGCAGGGGGCTCTATATGGTACCCTGGGTAGCCACAGCCTCTGTGAGGTTTGCTCAGGTTCACTTGGGAAAGGGGCCAAATCACAGCCGCAGTGCACAACTCTTCCAGCAGTTTCTAGGGAGCAATTCAGATCACTGTATGACTTCTGAGGGTTCCCTAACACTTTTACTACTGGCACCCACAATTTGGGCCCCGCAAAACTCATTTACTGGAAATTTAGCAGTGTGTGGTAAAGTCTCCTGCTCTGAGGAGATCAGACAGCCAGTGTCCTTCAGCTCATGACCTCTGGGCTTTTAATAATGCTCTCAGGGTTTATTTTTCCACATTCTTATTGTTGTTGCTGACTTACACCAACTGCTTATTTTTCTTGCAGCACTTGATCTCCTTAAGAAAGAAATTAGTGCAAAAGGAATGAAGGGGTGAAGGGTTATCACAACCACAGGAGTGGACCAGAATGAGAAGGAGGTGGGAATACTCCACCTCCTCTACAAGCAGTTTGCCTTTGTGCTGATGCACTTGTTGGTTTTGTTTTGTTTTGTTTTGTTTTGGTGAAGGGACTGAACCACAGTACTGACTACTTAAACATTTGTGAGGAAGGCTTTATGTATATTCTGTGATCGCCTTGCACAAGTTTCCTATTGGGGTCGCTATAATAACTGATTATGCAGGCACCTATTCAGCTAAGTTAACTGCCGCTGGACTCTGTTATTTCACTCACACTGACTTTACACCCACGTTAGGTCACTGACTTCCTTCAATCCATCCCAGATTTGTACACTGAGATCAGAATGGGGGCTTTGCTGAAGGAAGATGCTTTTTCATTTTTAAATAAGGCCTATATAGCATGAGAAACCTACAAAAAGTAAAAAAAAACCCTGCAATTGCAAGTACAAAACATAATAGTTCAGTTTCATTATGAGTGAAGAATTTAAAGGCTTAGGTTTGCTTTCCTGGGAGGATATTTTCTTCTATATTCTTGAAAGAGGGCTTACTGCATGGTGTTTATGAGCTCACATTAGTGCACCCTCTCTTACCAGGGCCCATCATACATACTGTTCTGTTTTCTATGGACTCACTGAAATCCCCTGCTATAGCTCTGACCAGACCAAAATTCTCTTTGGGAAGAGAGCCAGCACAATACAGGACTGCATTTGAATGCCACTGGAGGGAATAAATACTTCTTAGTGACTTGCAAAACTGTGCCTGTTCTCCCATAAAAGGTAGCAAGCACATTGTTCTCTTCTCTGTAGCATTCCCTACTTCCATCCAGCTGGAAGAAAAGGAGACCAGACAAAAAGTCAAACTGAGGGCATCTGCTTCACTGATTATACCTGGCCACTAATCCAGTAAGACAGCTCCAGCCACATAGGGATTTTAAGAAACTCCTGGCCTGGCTAATGCTTTATACTTATACAAAGTTTTAAAATGAATACTGCTCAGTATTAGCCTGTAGCCCAAACAGACCCCAGTTGCCTGCAGTTCTCCCAGTATTTGGTACATGAGCAAACAAATATGGCCAGTGTCTTCCACTCCCCTTTCTTTTACAACAGCACATGTGACAGAAAGAAATATATCTGATGAGTGGTGGGGGAGTGCTGGATTGCCATTTGACTTCTGAAGACTGGCACCTAAATCAGCAACCAGCTCATGAAAAGTACAGGAGAGTCGGAGCAGATGAGACACTCTTATCTCATTCTGACTTCTTGGCAAATGTGCTGATCCATGCCATAGTATTCAGCTGAGAGAGGACCATCACATCTTTCCTTTAGTTTTACAACAATGCTTACTGGCTTTTTTTCTATGACTTGAAATGAATTTCCATCCCCACCTCATCCACCTAGTTACATCCCTTGTTCCTTTTCCAAAGTTCTTGAGCAACATCCTCTGTCTCATACATCTCACAGAGACACAATCCTCAGGATTCATTACCCCAGCTAGGGATGTTTGTGTGATGAAAGACCTCATTAGCATTTCAGAAAGGGTACTGTAGACTACTGAAAGCACTGAAAGGAAATACACAGACCAAACACATATGGTATATCATTTAGGTCATTCCCTTGTCATTGGAATAGCACTGAACTAACACTGAGACCTGTTCCAATAGCCCTAACAGGGTTCATCCAAAGAAGGCTTGGAGTCTTCACAGCAGCATGGCAATCTAATTGCTCCCATATAGAAAGAAAAAAGAGGTGAACTAAGTGGTGTCTATGAAAAACAGACATGGAAGAGACTAAGAGGTTGTCCTTAATGCCAGAGAGGCTAGTAAAGATCTGAGAGAAGATGTGTACCATTTCATATCCGCTTGAGATTTCAAATCTTTGCAGTAGTTTTGTAAGCAAAGCACTCTACCCTCAGAACGCAGTAGGACACAGGAGTACATTCATAAGACATAGAGTCTTATGACTCTTAAGTATTCACAGTCTTGTCCGTTGTGTAATGTCATCACTGAAAAGGCTGGTTGTGCTAATAGGAAGTGATGGCTGATCCCATTTAGAGAAACATTTCTAAGAAGCAACAAGGGGTATAATATCAAGAGGACTTTTAGATTTCCACATCTCTTCTCCTGGGGGCGCCTTCAGATAAAGGAGAAGTAGGCAAGAAGAGTAAACATTTGCTTTCTTTTTTTGGTAATCACTAAGTACCATGCTGTAAATGCAGTTGCATTTGTTCTATAAATCATACGGTCACTCAAACTCAAAAAAGGATGAATGAGTAAAAAATTCTCTAAGCTAATTAGTGGAACCTTGTATTTCTTCTTTAATTTGTAGGCCTTCCATAGCACGTTGGGGGTAATAGTCTTTACCAAACTCTCCTGGGATATACTCAGAGCAGTTCAGCTAAAGGAAAGGGTTCTCCAATTCGTTGCCCTGCAAAGCTTGTCTAAGTACAGGGATCTCATCAGTAAAAGGTGATTAGCACGCAGATCTTGCCACATTTTCAGGCATTTTACTGGAGGCCAAATCCTTCTCCATTTACGTCACTGTTCTAAATATTGTTAACTTTGCCTTTTCCCTGACAATGAATTATGTTACAATGCCTTTGCTCCGTAAGAGAGCATAAGGCCCAAGTAAGGTATGGTCTGTACTTCATGTGTTATTTTAGAGACAGAAAATAATAAAACAAAGCAGAAAAAAATGAGTTGCCCACAGCCCCAAAAAGAATTACCTGAGAAGAGCTGCCAATTCCTAAAAATCATGTTTACACTATTCTTCTCTTGATCTCCCATTTCAAAGTCTAGCCCAGCTGTGCACTGGTAGAAAAATCCTGTGGCTTCTTTCCTGAAAGTCCACAACAATCCATAGTTGCCACTGGCAGAGCAGGCCCGTACTAGCTGTGCTTAACTATCTTCTGCATGCAAATCAGAACAGCATGTGACCCACCCAGAAATAGCGCCAGCATGCATATGTCCTTGGAAGCAGGAATTATTTCTACTGATGACTCTTACTCAAGAGCCTGTGTTCATGCAAGGTCTCACTGAGAGAGATACTCTTGCTGAGAACATTTTAAAATACCTTTTAGTTCTGCATAAGGTGGCTTCTGAGCTGAAAGACAAGCTCACTCTTGCCACAATGAAATGGACTCAGTGCTGACGACTTGCATCCATCATCGTTTTGAGGCTCTCTTCAGTGCAGTGTCTGCAGTAAAAGGTATCAGCACCTGAGAAGGGAAAGCACTGTGTTTCCCCAAGACTAGGTTGATCCCTTTCAGTGTTACGCTTAATAGTTTGCTTTTCCTAACAAAGCTTCTGTATGGACTGCAGTGCCTATTCACTATTCAAACTGAATGTCCTTTCCCCCTCCCATCTCCCTCTCACTCCAAAAAACATACACACATATATGTCCATGAAGTGGAGTAAATGCATTGTACAAGGAATTGCAATGGATATACAGTATTTCATACTGAAGTGTCAAGCTTGCCTTCCTTCTAAATCAGATACATCATCTATTGACTCCAGTGCTGTAAGTCACCCTTTGAAACAGATGGCTTCCCTCATGAATTAGACGGGCAGATCACCTACTAAATCATCTCCATGCTGAATCCAATACAGTACACTGCAAAGTGAGCCTTTCTACAAACAAGCTATACATAGAGGAGGTACTACAGTATCTCCCGCTGCTTATTGCTTCAAGGGCTGGGCAAAGACAATACCCAGACAGGTTGCTGGTGGCCTGCTTGTGTAGACAATGAGAGACTAATCAAGTGCTACAACAATCATTCTGACAGATACTATCTCAAAAACCTGCTTGCAGCAGTTTAAAATATAATCACTCCCTCCAGCTGTAGGGATGTGTGCCTATACCTCAGGTGTTCCAGTCCATGTCTGGAGTATTAATTTAAACCACCAAGCTGTGAGCTGGAGCAGCTGAGGCATCGACACACCCTCTGCTTTGTCCGTTTTGCTGACTCTGCAGTGAGACTGTAACCCCAGTGGCAGGGATGG
This sequence comes from Numida meleagris, assembly GCF_002078875.1. Lineage (NCBI taxonomy): Eukaryota > Metazoa > Chordata > Aves > Galliformes > Numididae > Numida > Numida meleagris. Next base: position 32,751,950 of record NC_034438.1, read on the forward strand.
CACAGACAGCCCAGACGGTACCGCAGTGAACTGCTGGAACTTGATTTGCCAGGGAGTGCCTGTCAGGGCATTGTACCCTAAGGGTACAAAGAGCAAAAATTTTTAGCCAGGGAAGACATTTGCATAACATACATCAAAAAAGAAATATAACAATATGTTTTTCCCCATTCAGAAGGAAAAAAGATAGAGGCTCAAACTCTTTTCCTCTCTGATTCTAGCTGCTTTCAGAGACATGTGCTGCTATAGTCTCAGTCTCTCTCTGTAGCCCTTGTCGCACAAATGAGTTTTTTTCTTTCCTCACTCATGCCCTCTGTGAAAGACAGCAGTAGACTCCATGTGCTGTAATTGGACTGACTGGCTGACTGGTTCCTGCTCTTCCCTCGTGCAGCTCTGGGAACCTAGGAGAAAAAAGGTGGAACAACCAGCCACTCAAAAAAAAAACCAGACTATTTCAAAGGTTAAGGAGTAGAGCATGCAACTTCTGTCTGTTACAGACGACTGGGCATTGCAATTCGGATGTCTTGTTCCCAATACTTCCTTACTATGATTGTCACAAGGATGACAAAGGATGGGAAAGGCAAGCCATTCTCATTAAGGACTTACCAGGGGGATTTTTGTGAGGGGAGTATTATGCTTCTTTTTTTCTGAGGTATGACAGTGCTTGGGAAAATAGATACAGCGAACCCAGCTTAAGCTGTCTGTGCAATGGTAAATATTATACAGATTCAGAAAACACACACCCACATGCACCTAAGTCAGGCAATATTTTTGTCGTTTTCCTTGGCATTGCATGCAGTGGTAAGAAAATGTTTGTTCTGGCTTAGAGTCAGTAAGTCTGAATTGGTAGTGATGCAATGGGTAAGAATGTCCAGTGTAGACCATTGCCACTAGACAAGCAGATTGACTTTTCTGCAGATCAACAACCTTCTTTTACTTGTTTTTCCTTCACCCTCTCCCAGAGTATGAACAAAGGAGCTGCTGATCTTGGCCACCAGTACTGAAGGATTTTAGTATTCCAGTAGCTCCCTGTATTTATGCCCTTACTCAGGTGTCCTTCTCTTTCTTCCTTCTCTTTTTTTTTTTAATTGAGCCAGCTTGCACCAAGCCTTTACCTATCCTCACTACCAATCCTGGTCTTCTGTACTTCTCCTTCACTAGTTCATCAGCAAAAGGAAACATCAAGAAACTCCCCTAATTCAGGACGAAAACTTAGCACAGATTCAGCTCTCACTCATTTGGAGCAATGCTGCTGCAGTGCTCTTGAGCTTAACTGTCAGTTGTGCTTCACTGTTTCAGACACAACTACAACTGCATCTTAATCATGTTTCTGCAAAGGCTAGCCAGAGTTCCAGCACTTTAGATGACCTGAGACAGATAAGAAAGTATGATCTTCTGCCAAGAACATGCCAGTCAGTGGCAAAATCAACAGCTCCTCCATTAGCTCTGATGCATTATTGTATCACTGGTGCAACATAAAGGAGGGTGGAAATGGAAAGAAAGGATTCACTAAAAAGCTCCCTTATTCATTTATCCAACCTGTTATCTAGGTTTAGATGAGAGATTTGGAGTCAGGAATTGAAATATTTTGATGTCTTAACTGTGCTTGGAATTCCAGATAGGAAACAATAAAAATTAAGCAATAATAGAGCCATATTTAAAGCTTGCTGGACTTTTACAGACATTATGATTCATAAAAGATATTATCTTTTGAGGTCTGAATTTGACTCAGTTTCCCTCAACAAGGCACAGCTTGTCTTATGTTGTCTGTTATTACCTGATATTGTCCTTGGAATCCTTACCTACAGTAGGGATGCAATTTTTGTGAATGAATAAATAAAACAAATAAACTCAGCCCTTCAGTGGTCACCTGTTAAGCCCAAAGGGTGCTGGCAAGGCTGGAAATCCTATAACAGATAGAAGGTGGTCACTGCTTTATGCAGTGCTGACAGTCCTCTCTGAGCCATGTGATTACAGTTGTTAAAGATGCTATGGAACAATGTGGCGCTTTAAGTCCTGACATGTTAGCATCTCACAGTTCATGTAAGCTATTGGTGATATTGTTGAAGTGGATTTCATTTTTGGTCTTGTCATTCTTTCTGATTTTGCCCAATCTTTTGCTGGTTTAACATTACAAAAAATGCAAAACTTCTTCATGTTGTTTTTTGCTGGCTCTGAAAAGTTGATCTAACAGGACTAGTGACTGATATATTGAATTTGGTCCTTACAATAATTGTTTAAATGTTATAGCAGCTTTAACATGTCATCTGTTAAACTTATTGGTGATGCAGCTGTTCAATGTGCAGTGTGGGTAATATTTACATGATTTACTGGGTGACGTACAGTTTTTGATTCAATAGTAATGTATTTGATTCAATAGGTGATGCATCTAATTCAACTGGGAGTCCATCTAATTCAAAGGTGATGCATTTGATTCACTAGCTGATGTACCTGATTTAGAAGGTGATGGATCTAGTTCACTGAGAATGATTCCAATTCCCTCATGCAAGGTATTTACTTCAGTGTGTGATGAATGAGCTTTAATAATAATACATGTTTCTCCAATAGTGGATGTATTGGCTTCAATTTATATCCTGAGCTTCCCGAATCTGGAGTGGAGTGACACCTTGAAGCCACAATTCAGGTGAAGATCACAAGCAGTGTGAAACATTAGCCACTAAAACAATGGGACCAAATTAAGTGATAAAAGCCATGCCTCCCAGATGAATTATTTTCACCAGATGTGATGTGGGGATACAAATGCCCTGTCACTGCCATTATTGCTACCTCTACATGACAAAAATCCCCAAATCCATTTACCTTCAGTGTTGTTGCCAGGATGACATACTCAGTACTTATTTCCCCAGAGCTGTGTGACTCTCAAATAGCAGCATTTGAACTAACAGCTCCACTCACCTCATTTTTGTGTATTTTATTTTGTTAGAGGTTGGCAAATATTTACCACTGATGAAAATGGGGAAAAATGTGTTGGTAAAGACCAGTATCACCTGAGGAAAGGCAAGCAGCTCACTGCAAACCACCATTTTTGCACTGGGATCATGCAAACCTTCTCTGTGTTAGCCTCACAAGCCCATTGCATTTCTGCTATTGCCTACCCTAGAGCCATTTCTGAGCAAGTCAGTTCATTGCCCCTCCTGCCTCTGGCTTCAGCTCCAAAACTAGTGGCAGAATCTTCTTTTCTCCGGACAAGGGAAGTACTTTGGTCATGCAGGTCCACTGTGCAGTGGTCAACTCTGGAGTTCTGGGTAACGTTTATCACTTGTGCTAATTACAGTGTATGGGGTGGGGGGCTCCTTTCACATAGTCTGCGATCAGTAGTGAAAGAAGGTATCCTGTGAGCTTTGGTGTATGTTTGGTTGATGTGCATCCATGGACAGCTACAAACATGGAACAGTTTTCCAGTAGAATCTCAGAGCACTGGAGAGACAGTTCACACTCAAAGCAGTCCTCTTCTGGTCTCCAACCCAACTTTTTGGCTGTTTCTTCCTTATAATCTTTCTCTTCCCATGTCACCAGTGAAGAATTACTCCTCCTGAGCGACAGACAGAAGCAGGAGCTGCAGTCTGTACGTTTGTCTCCATTTTGTGCTCCACTCATACCCTTGGTACTGCTATGAGAGGCATATTCAGTTTTTTTGTGTAAGTGCAAAGTTTTCTTCCTATATCCACAGCTGATAAGTCTGCTGCTTTCAGACTACTGGGCAAATAATGACAGGGTATGTGTGCATTCTTGCTATACAAGACAGAGTCTCCAGATTCTAAAACCAATGTGCTAAATACTGAAATAGGTATCTAATCTTAAAAATAAAATAAAAATTCTTTCACACTTTATTGCTCCAGGCTGTGTCTAGAGATGTACTGAAGTTGTTGCAGGAGTCTTAAGTAGTCAGCTTTTTTTCTGTCCACTGAGTTTTCAGGGTTGAGATTCATGCACCTCCATTTGGTATCATATGTTCAGACAGAATACATTAACACATTAGTGTCTGATCTGGGGAAATGGGGCTGTTTTTCCACCTTTCATTCCTCTCTTTCTTCTTCTTGCTTTCCTCCCTTCTCTCTAGGCATGACAGAAATCTGTCTTTCATTATCAGATATGCAGTGACATCTATCTGCTTCTCCTTAATGCCCAATCAGTAAAATATGTATTCTGTGGTCAGTGAATAAGTGTATTGACTGCCCTTTGCTGCTTTAGTGAAGAAAATGAAAAGAAATAAGAAGTCTGGAAAATTAAATGGCTTACAGTTACTCTTAAACAGAGTTCAAACTTTGAATACTGTTTTGAAGGACAGTATATCTGCAATGATAAGCACTGCTGAAATACTAGGTTAGATCTTTATTTTCTTCATCTCTTAAGTGGTTCCATTTTACACAATATACACATTGTATATTTGCACTTGCTGAATGTGACACTTGGTAAGCTCAGCAGGCTCCACTTCTTAATGATGAGAAAGCAAGTAAAATTCAGTCTCGAGTAAAGGGTATTTTTGAAATCATCTGGATCTTTTGAAGGATCTAGATCAGGAAGGCAAGTACTGCTTTGATAAGAATACTTTCATGTTACAAGCACAGGAACGGCTGCATAGACAGAACAAAACTCAGCACTTATGTTTCGTATCATCAGGTACCCTGCTCTCACCTATGCCCACGCTCTCTCATGTCTAGAAGGACACACATTCTATATTTAAGATTTGAGACCTCTAGAAGTCTACATTAAAACTAGGGGAAACAAGCTACAGTTCTTGTCTTGAAATATTCTTGAAGTGTGTTTTTTTTAGTTATGTGCTTTTTTTTTTTTTTCTTTTCATTTTATTTTTAATCAAGCCTTTTAACAAGCAACTCTGAGGCCAACCAACATAGGCTATATTGCAAGGAATGTCCTGTGTGTCTGCTCCTGTGCAGATTTTAGATGTTCCAGGGGGCTCCAAAGGCCAGGCTTCTGAATTTAATACCATTTTGTTTACAAGTGAATGTCCTTTCCAAACATTCCTCTCCTTCTGAGAGCTGAAATAGAAGGCGGGGAAAGGCACACTGCCTCAGGGCCAGGAGTGACTAGATACACAGCTAATTGTTTTGGCTACTTTTTAAAAACTTCTCCCGGGGGCTGAAAAGCTGATGAATTTGAAAGATGAATTTGTCTCATGTTAGATCTGTGCTTCCCAGACCTACAAGAGTCCTTGCACGTTACACAGTTTGGAAACTGTAGACGATGCATTCTCTCCTCTCGGCACAGAAGTGCCATAGGCACTGTCATTAGTTGAACACTGCCATTTTTACAATTACAAACCCTGCCATGTTGCAGAGAGGGGCTGCAGCTGCTGCTTCTTGGGGTACTGAGTAAAGCGTACTTCTGTGATGGCCCCTAGAGACCCATGCACGGCATAGCTTATTGAAACAGATGGGGTGAGGGAAGGATGCTTCATCGACAAAGCACATTTGTCTAAATACAAGAAGAATGAAAACACAGCACTTATCACTGGTGCTTAATCTTAAATCCAGAGAAGTCTGGAGTTGGGGAGATGAATGTTGTGCTTGCTACGGTGCAATACAGAAGCCCATTAAAAAAAACCAACCAAACAAACAAAAAAAAAAAAAACCAAAAAACCAACACCTCTTTATTTATTCCTCCTTGATTTTTGAGTGCATTCACCTCTTAATAAACTCACAGAAAGCAACCAGGCTGCCCCTGTGAGCAAGATGAGAGATAAAGCAGAGCATTTAGATCACTGTGAACTCATTCCATCTATGTCCTTTCCCACCATGCAGTGGAAGTTCGGTACAGAGCCCTCAAAACATCACACAGATCTTGCCCTTACAGAGCTCCATATTTTTGAAAGCTGGAACTGACTACCATTATCTTGGGTGTTCCTGGGTCTTTCACTTAAGACCGTCACTACATTTACAGACATTACAGGGTAGCAAGTTACCAGCTCCCTGAGATATGGAGAAAATTATTGTTCTTGTTTATATAGGTGGGGAAACTGAGGACAAATTGCATGATGGTTATCACAGGAGTCAGAGGTAGAATCTAGAAGTAAATTCCACTCTCCCTTTATTCAATACCTTTATTTGGGTCTTGCATATCTTTTGTTTGTTTGTTTGTTTGTCATAAAGTGGGAACAATTCCACATTTTCAAGGACAGTGAGGAGCAGCAGGTAACCTATTCCTCTAAGGCACTGGTGAATTTTTAACATCTTTGACATGACATGATGCTTTAATGACAGAATTGTTTTGGGACAGGTGTTTATCAAAACTCCTCTGCTTCTCTGGCTTTGGCAAAGGCTCACTGCTCTGTCAGTGAAATTGAGGTCTAGTTGTTTTTTAGATGCTGGACTAGAACAGGTGGGGAGATGGTGTCTAAATTAACCTAAAACAAAATGTTAAGCATGAACGTAAATTAAAGTATTATTTTGCCAGATTGTCTTTTTACTTTCCCATGCCTGAAAACAAACCTGCACACCTGCTTTGAGATTTATCATTACTGGAGCTTCTTGGGAATTCCATGATCTTACTGTTTGAGTGAGAGGATTAGAATGTCTTGGGACACAGGCCCAGTCTGGCTTTAACGGCCAGGATTTTGAGCAAATACAAGTCACTGCAATATGAAATATCTTTTGGGAGAAGGCTGCAGGGTGACCTTTCAGTGGCCTTCCAGCCTACAGGAAAGATGGGAGGAACTCTTCATTGGAGAGTGTAGCAATAAAGCAAAGGGTAATGTCTTTAATCTAAAGAAGGGAGATTTAGCGTAGATGTTAGGAGGAAATTCTTTACTTCCAGAGTGGTGAGGCCCTGGCACAGACTGCTCAGCGCAGCTGTGGGTGCCCCATCCCTGGAGGCGTTCAAGGCCAGGTTGGATGGGGCCCTGGGCAGCCTGAGCTGGTGGGAGGCAGCTCTACCTACAGCTGGGAGTTGGAACCGGATGATCTGCAGTCATCCTTACTTTTCTGAGGGGAGTAAAGATATCAATGCTTAAATGAAATTATTAGGCTTTTTAACATATATCCCTATCAGGCGACAACTGCACAATAGGCCACATGATATTTACCTCTGACATACAGCTATCCACCTTATTGTCCCAGTTATATAAATTGTAGTCATTCCTGAAATAAAAAACATTTTCACTGTTCTGCTTGAAACATTTCTATATAGACTGACATTTTAAAATTTGCTGAGCAATTTGAATGGCAGAATAGTTTATTTTCAGTAGGAAAATTATAAATGATGGTTGGCATCTCAGGATAGCAAAGGGACTATAAAACTAGCTCAACCAGCTGAGAATTTCCCTGGAGAATTTTCCCAGCTCTTGGCATAGGGGACATCTCAGGGATATGGCCAGGAGGGGAGGTGGAAAGGTGTGTGCACTGTGGTGTAATCCTTGGGGGCTATTGTTTGTTAAAGCAGCCCCAAGGTTGCTTTTAATTGTGTTGTGGGCTAAACTGGCTCCTAACCAGCTGCTGGGGTGTGAGAACTACAAATATGGTAGAGGCACCTTTCTTTCCTCCACCTCCCAGCTGCAGAAAGTACAGTTTGGCTGGGGTGCAGGAATGAATCTTCTGGCTTATTCTGGTAGCTGAGTTTTCTGTGCTGTGACCCATCACTAGGTCCTAGCTCAACCTCATCCCAACTGTTAACTAAACAGGCTCAATACGTTATTCATTTGCATAACTTAGACCTCTTAAGAATTGGGCACAAAGAGAAAAAAAAAGGTAATTTCTGGTGGGGGTATTAACAGGTATACTTTCTAGAACAAAATAGCAATAAACAGTAGGAGAAATAAGGCTGTAAAATATTCTACAGTTGAGTTATCTAATATAGGAAGGTGTTAACTGATCAGAAAAGAAACAAGTTACTCTTCTACCTCACACATAACCAGAAGTCTTATCAGACCCAGTGTTTTCTCTGCTCTTCTCCCTGCTAGTGCTGTACACCTTCTTTTCTTTCTGCTTTATAGAGACCCACTCATTATACCAGTTTTGAGAGGTTCATTTATCACAGGTTCTGCATTTTGCATGACTCTTAGTAGGTGAATAAATCTAGACAAAGACTAGGCCTGTAAGTGCACTGGTGAGGTACTCAGATAAACTTCACCTCCCCAAGAGCAAGTTAACTCCCCATCCTTTTATTTTTGTGGGACATGTATTTTGAAAACAATTCCACACAGCAGAATACCAGTGTTCTTTCCAGCGTAGACAGATAACTGTGGGTCAGGTCTTAGCCATGGGCTTAGGAATGTCACAGCCAGAAAATCCTGTTGTCAGTGCATGATTGTCCACACAACTATCAGAAAAAAATCAATTGCACAGATTTCTAAGCTGCTCCCTATCCTGTATTGGATGCCATACTTCCATAAATAAAACTTATTTACCTAATAGGTATACCTTTGTTAAACCGCGAGTTGTAGACACTAGAGTGACCGCTGACATCACCAAACTTTGGGTACCACATACATAATGCAGACAGCACTAAACACACTAATCTGAAAATGGCATTGTCATGGGCAATTGTAATACAAGCCCATATAAGAGAGCCAGAACTCCAAATTGCCCCTTTCTTCTCTTAATATAAATTAATGCAGAATGATAATGTGTTCTGCCCTTTATTTTGTGTATCTTTTTTTCTATAGGATTTACTAAAAAAGACTTGCCTGCAAGGTCACATGCTTGCTCATATTACCTGCCGTGGGAGAAAAAATACAGTTTTGCTCCATTAAATTGTTCTGACTGCTTCAGGGTGGTCTGTCTTACTGCAAGTGCCCTATAAACTCCCACCTACCTCCACCCCGTACCCTCTATCCAGCAGAGACCCTGCTGTTTATGCTATACCCTAACACAGAGCTGGAAAAAGATTATGAAACAGGGAAACTATCCAGGAACAAAATTGCATTTTTTTTTTCCATATTCAAGAGGTAAATAAAAAGTCAAGTCCATCTGACAATAAGAAATGGGTTTGAAATCAAAAATAGAACCCCACATTTTGTCAAATATCCAGCTTTATTTTTCTGGTGAGAGGTTTTCATAAGAGCCATAACCCCTTTTGGTGAGGTTACATCACCATTTGATCTAAACCCCCACAGTAAGACTACATCTGCTACTAAGCTGTGTAGTAAATGTCTTTAATTTTTATATTTCATCTGAAGGGAGTTGTTAAAATGGGTTTACAGGGTGATGGCTCTTTGAATAAAAGACATCAGGACTGAAGCAAAGCTCTGCATGACACTTAATTTTCACTCTAATAAGCCCTCCTAAAACATTACAAGATTTTGTTTTTCCCTGAACTTGCTTTCCCTTCCTGCATGATAATTCTTTTTCTTTATCCCTCCTATTTTTTTAGGACACATTTGAGGAGAATGGTTTTATTTTTGCTCAGATGACACCACTTCTCTTTTCACCCTAAGCCAGATGTGCTTCTCTCTCTGAGAAAAAGAAATCTCTCTGAAGTTTTTTTTTTTCAAAGCCATTGCTTTTATTTAGTTTTAGGTTTTTTTTTTTTTTTTTTTCCCTAACTGTTCTTCTGTACTCTCTGGGCCTTTTGTTTGACTTTTGTCTGTGAGGGTGGGAAGGGATCCTCCAATATGTTTGTGCTCAAATTTTAAGGTCCCTTTGGATATGTTCTCCAATACATGAAAAAGTTCTGTGCTGGCTGAGCAAAACTAAGTGTGGAACCCTTCTTGATCACCTGGAGAGGTCATTGTAGAGCAAACATGAAGTATTATCTTTCTCAGTCCCAAGTGCTTTTATTGATTCCTTTTGCCCTGAATAACAGACAAGAAAGAAAATGTGGAGTCCAGGCTTTTGGCATGGCAATTCAGATCTAAGAATATTCCCACAAAGCTATCAAACCTGGATGGTTTGGGTTTTTGTTTGAGAGTCTTGTTATAGTTCTGGAGAACAAAACACATTATTATGGATTGTAGACCTTGGTCATTGATCAGAAATTTGCAAGAAAATAAAAATCTGCTTCATAGAAAAGAAAAAGAAAGAAAGGGGAAGGGCAGGAGAAGGAAAGGAAAGGAAAGGAAAGGAAAGGAAAGGAAAGGAAAGGAAAGGAAAGGAAAGGAAAGGAAAGGAAAGGAAAGGAAAGGAAAAAGGAAGGAAAGAGAAATAATATCAATATTTACAGTCTAACAAACAACAGATAAAACCAAGAAGTCCATCTACAATGTGATATTTATTTGGAGAAAAATGTTGTCAGAATGGAGGGAGATTCTGCAGCAGTTAGAATGAAGGGAATTACGCGTTTGCATCTCTTTGGAGATGTGGGTTTGAAAAGATTTCAAGCATGTAAGAACAGCATGGGCCATGTTCACCAGGCAGGCCTGAACTGAGAATACGGTGTTGTAATCCAACCTGAGGCTTCTGGATTATGGGATACGCAAAAATTACCAGCTATATGAGACAAGAAATATTTTTCTCTCTTTTAAACCAGGAAACAGTAGTGGAGCTCCTAAAGGAATATTATTATTATTACAACAGTAATGTATTGAAACTAAGCACTCAAAAAGTCAGTAAATTTCATAAACAGATTTTTCCCACAGGATTTATTCAACCACATTGAGTATTTATTTTTGATTCACAATTTTGTTGTGAAATGTACATTTTAATGGATTATATTTGTCATTAGTGCACACTATAAATACAATAGTAATCATCAGATTCATAGCTAGCACTCATGCAGAGCTGTACATAATCACAATCCTCTACAAACATACTTGCCTCATGCTCAGAGTTCAAGTGGTAATTCCTGAATAAAGAGCACTGGAGATCAGACTTGTGTAACACTCAGAACCATCTGTGCTCCTGGGGCTGTAGAGTGCAGACAAATGCCTGACTCCCTCCTCTCAAGAGCTTCTTGTCTGGGCTGTTTTCCTATGCTGGCTTATTCATGCTTTCTTTAAAATCAGCAGGAATAGGTGAAGCCCAGTGTGCACCCCAGTTACCTAAAATGTAGGGGCTTACTGCCCATTTCTCAGCAAATAGTGTATGTAGAGATACAATATTAATTTGACTTCTAGAGCAGATATCATCTACTTAGAGTCAAGCTATTCTCTTTCATGCTGTCCTGTTAATATGTTTGGATATACGCCCTTCCCCTGCTTCACAAAACTTCAGAAAACCCACCTTTCTCTGAGGTATGCCAGGTGCTGGACTACTCCCCGCTCTGTGGGTGTTCTTCCTCAAATTATTTTGTTTGTATTGAATTGTGCCTTCAGGGCCTTATCTTGCATTCCTTGCACACCCAGTGCTCACTGAAGTTGAAGGAGATACAAAAGGCAAGCCTTTAGCTTGTGCAGGGATCTATTGAGCTTTCTCCTGATTCTGCCTCCTCGTATGGGCTCTACTCTCCTAAATCCTGAGGACTGAGGATATTGTGTAGTCTTTTTTGTGCAAAGTGCAGTCTCTCTTCCTGAGTACAGAACAACTTCTGCCCTCCTTTTTTTTGGGGGGGTGGTATCTGTGAGTATGATATTGTGTGTGCTACCCTCATGGGCATCGCTGCCTTCTGAATTCAGTCGGCATGAATGCTTTGTTTCTCCAGCCCCATATACACTGCCATTCATGACACTGAAAAAAACCTCATTCCTTCCAGTTACCACCCTCTGAAGAAATCACTGCTTCAATGTTTGTGGTATGCGTATTATAGTATATTCTTAGTAATTCTTTCATATCTATCCTTATTAAAAACACACTTAGCAAAGTTAATTAGGGGTAATTTGCATTCAAGCTATTCATTATTTACTTATCTTTGAACTGCAAACTGTAGGAATGCCATTTGTTCATTAAAATTCCCAATCTTTGCCCACTTTCTCTTTGATAGCACAGTGGTTAAAGAAAGTTGTGCTTAGCTGCTGACTAACCATTCTCTGCACACTGTGAAGATGGCTGCAGGCCATTATTTCAGCATTAGAAAGTAGTTAATATTGAATGCCATGAAGTTAAATTTGTGTTCATTTACTTATTCTGGAAATCAGTTGTTCATTCTGTACAAACTCCCCAGCACTACTTTCAGCCAAGTTCTGCAGACTCAAAAACATGCAGAAACAATATTAAAGGTGAGGAGGTTTGAAGGGAGTTAAAAAAGAGGAATTAAACAGATATCTTAAGACATTTTTGCGACTCCCTGCTTTGAATAAGGCTTCTTTCATTATCACTGTTACCACCCTTGTTAGTTCCTTTTAGTAGCACAAGGAAAAAAATATCTGCTGTTTATTGTTAACCACTAATTCCTGAACAATTACACATCTGTTAATTCCTCAGAAGCTCTTGCTGTGTGCTGTTTACAGATATTGTCAATTGACAGGAGAAGCCATGGCAGTTGTCTTGCTGACAGGGAAGAAGAAGGATTTCTTAGTTACTCAAATCAGGACTGTGTCTCACATAACTCCTTGGTATCCTAGCTGTGCCTGCCTCAAGAGCAGGAATGATACCTCCACAGCAAGAACCACACAGGCAAGACAAAACACTGGCTTGAAAAGTAACCTCAGCAGAGAGCTGCAAGGCTGGCCAGATCCTGGTGTGCTGTGTGGACTGGGGCAAATCATGCAGAACAAGTTTAGACAGTGCCTACTCAGGGATTGCAGTTTGCCTCTGTTTGATTTTCCTCTTCCAAAACCTTAAAATGATGACATCTTCTGTCACCTCCCACTTCCCACCATCTATTGAACTAATGAGCAAATGAGGAAAGAAAATTAAAGAATAAAAAATGTAAGCAGTGATAGGCTGAGATCAATAAACTGTAGATTGCTAGCACTGAGTGAGACTGAGTAATCTTCTGCATATTGCATGTTGAGTTAACTTGCAAGAGAAATATGTTCTTTCTCATTGTCCTATGTTTCATTGTGGAAAAGGAAGCAGGAACTGCAAATTAAAACGCCCCTGATTTAGGTTCTGAAGAGAGTGCCCAGGAGTTCTTTTTCTGTTGCTACATGCTAGAAATTGAACTGGGTGCACCATTACAATATAAGGAGAATATTTTATTAGTGCTTTCAGCCTGTGACTTCTCTTGCCCTCCCTCCTAACAGAAAGCCCACTAACAATGCTCTTCTGGTGGCATCATAGAAGATGTTATGTTACATCAGCAAAGGACTATTGTTTCAGACACTGTTATAGGGCAGAAAGGTACAGATCATGTGTACTAAATGATACCACACTGAGCATTATTCACAGACTAAAGATGGAGCTAACAAACGTTCAACTATAAGTGGACAAAAAAGACAAGTGAACTGCGTTTATAGACATAGGTTTGGATCACATAAGCTTTGCACAAATAATGAGAAGTCTCTGAGTCATCAATCCAAGGAATGTACTGCTCTTAAGAACAGTTTCTTTCCTTCCGCCATCAAATATTATACTTGGGTTAATACTCGTGAGCAGCGATTTCTCCAAATCGTGGCACAAGGGAGGAGGGATGGAGATCTTTACAGTCCCAAGGGAACCTATATGAAAAATCAGAGCAAGAAATAAAAGATACTTGACGTTATTCATTTTATGCACACGGTTAATTTATGTGGGGCATAACTACCACAGTGACTGTGGAGATAAGTTTGGGATGCATTAGGCCCACAAGTGAGCAAAATAAGGAAGTTTAAGTAAGAGGAGAAAGCCTCACCTCAGATGAACAGACTATCCAGTATTTATATACAACCTCACATGAACAGACTATCCAGTATTTATATATAGTTGTAGTTCTCACTTCATCAAATACCATCCAACGTCTAGACAGTTAGAAAAGCTGTTCTCTTCTTCTGAAGTCTGGGTATGAGAAAGCAGAAAGTAAGGAAGACCACAGACTTTCATGTAATTACTCAGATGGGAACCCATGTTTCACTTTCCTTGCTAAGACCTGCCAAACCAAAGTAGTAAATCAGATTTTCCCATCTACAGTTGGTGGAGTTGTGTACTGCACAGTGTATGTACAGTGACTGCTACTCAGATGTGAAGTAGGCTATACTTTACTGCTTTCTGGTTGGAGAAGGGAAACTTATGTTTAAAGAAAGCAATCTCATTCTAACTGCATGTAAGACAATTTTATAAGCAAATGGTGTCTACTTCTTACTTCTAAACTCTCTCATGTCAAAAATCAACAGTTTGTCACAAAGGGGAAGTATAAAGGGCCTACAAAGAAATTAAAGTATCTCTATGCAGGATTTACTTACGTTTGCATAAGAATAGGGTACTTTTAAATCTCTTGAGCTTCTACAGGAAATACTCTGGAGGGTAAAAAGAGAATAATTTAATTACCTCAGAGATTCACAATAAATTAGGCTTCAGTGATGCCTAGGATCAGTTAAATTAATAGGCAGTATGTTTCAGTCAGAATATTTGACAGTTATACAGTGAAATTTTGGTACCAGTGCATTTCCACTGGCTTCAGAAGGTCAAGATTTAGCTTATGTTAGCTGTAAAGACAAAATTGAACGATTACTGAATAGGTTGATTTAGGGCACTGTTAGTCTCCCTAGAAGAAAAAAAAACACATTGCTTTTGAAATTTCCTTTTTGGATGCTACAAACTTGATTTTCCTGAAGTCAGCTCTACCTGCCAATGTATGTGTGGCAACAGCCCTAAAAGTGGTTAAATAGAAACAATATAAAATGCTGAATGTAGCATTTTAAGTGAATTTAAGTGCTTTTTTAGAGTAGATTTTAAAACAATTTTTTAGGGCATCTGTAGTCTTCAAAAGCAATGCTACATAATACACAGAAAGAAAACACCATGTAAGTGCATGATAGAGACAAATTCTTATCTCTAAGTATAGAATGAACCCAGGGCTACCAAGCAAGTTTTCTATATATTTACATCAACACAATGTGGTCCAGAAGGGAACCATTTGTTCTGCCACAAAACCTAATACCAGATCACCTCACCCTGATGTCTCATTTTGACTGCACTTGCACATGTATGCACCCACATGCATGCACCCACATACATACACATGTTCACTTCAGTTGTTTTTCATTCATGTCGCAGAGCTGTATGGTCTCTCCTGGATAATCTGTGTTAAATTAAAATTAAACATCACCAAGCTTTGTGCTCAGCCTCCCTCTGTGCATGCTCTGCTGTGGGTGTGCAGGGGGTTAATATCACAAATGTTCCACAGGAGGTTAGTGGGATTCAGTTTCAGCTAACATTTATTTTGCCAGCTCCTGTTCACTTTCATCTGTGCTTATGAACACTATTATCTTGTTTGTAATAATATATATAGATCACTGCAGCTGCACTCTGCAAAATTCATCCATTTTTTTGAGCTTTGGAAAAAAAGAAACCAAAAAACCCTGTCTTTTATCACAGTACTGAGCCCTGTGAATTCACCCACCTTCCCAGCCTAGTCTCTCATACGGATTGTAAGAAGGCATGTGTTTGCAAACTTTTCACTGAAAATGGACTATCAGATTTGTAATGTAACCTCACACCCAATATGGTCTTGTCGTTTCATTCAAGACTAGTAATTGTGAGCAGTGGTTTTCTTCTCCATAAAAAAAGGATGAAGTTAGTTCAGCTTCTTTGCATGTTGTCTGTTCCTACTGTTAGCTTCCTGTTACAGGTATTACCTTTCCAAGATATACAACATGCCCATCATATTGTGCTGGAGTCCTTCTGTCCTTTACTCACTAGACTGCCAATAATGATTTTAGTATCTGACTATAGTAGTTTTCATATCTTGCCAACACACACCTTCCTATCATGGAGTTAGCAGTGCTAATTATTGTTGGACACTAGAAAGGATATCAGTGTCTTTAACATTTTCTTTCATGACTGTACAAGAACACACAAAACAGCGTGCTCTTCTATAGACTTGAAGTCACTCAAGCGGTACTTGTACTCTAAAAGGCAGCCAGCCTAAAGAAGGAAATGAGTCTTTTTAACAATGCATAGAGTACAGATACTTTATACTGTAGAAAAGCAGATGGAAGGCTGCAAAAAGGCAGGATTAGGCTTGAATTTACACTAAAATTTCCAGCACAAAATCCTCTTGTCATGTGTTTTCTATGATCTGGTCCCATGGCTTTAATCTAGAAAGACATACAAAGCAAACTCTGGGCTGTAAGTTCTAAATGTTTACCTGTCTTGCTATTACTATTGTACAACTTACAATGCAGCTATTATTCCAGAAATTGAATGGTGTGATACAACAATTGACTTCCTTACTAGCTTCCCAGTCTTCTTCCTCTTCAAGAATCAGAAGTTGTTGAATGACTAGGTCATATCTCTATTTTACTTTTCTCATTTTTGAGACAGAAAAAGGCAGACTGACTTTCAAAGCTTCTACCCTAAGCTTTCAAGAAGGCAGAGTGTAAAAGAAAGAATATAAAAGGAAACAAAAAGCGAAAGCAATAGAGATTTAAGTAGTTTAGACCTCGTGCTCAGCAGTCCACAAGATCAAACTCACTCCTCTCCATGTAGCAGCTGGTATCAATGCTCTCGCATTGTTCAAATAAGTTCCAGCATTTAGTGAGCTGGGATGCTGCCTTCTACTGTACTTCTGCAGAGGCCACCTCTCTGGTTGCAACTGAATTGTGCCTTACAGAAGCAGTTTTGCTTTACTTTGACAAAGCCAGACAACACCTGCCCTTGAGGCTTAACAAATGGAAGTAAAGCGAAGAAGAGAGTAATCTCTCTCAGACCTCTGTTGCTATCACTCTCCCTTTATATTTCATTTAGAGCAAAATGTGTACAAAGAAAGAGTGTTAGACATGCACACTATAATGAAAATCTATGACTAGACCATGCATTCATAATTATTTTATAAATAAATGGCTTCTGGAGAGCCACATCTGTCTCTTCCCACAGAGTGTATGTCTTTCATTAATGTATTGCAGGCTGAATGAAGCCAGCCTGAGTGCTTTGCTTGCATCTTCCTCTTCCTCTCCATCATTGTCCATGGATAGGTTTTTGTGGTTCAGAGAGAGCTGCGAGCCCCACACGTCTCTGCAGGACTGATGGCTCGTCAATAACATTAGCCAGCATTATGGGCTGCATCGGTGTAGAACAGAATCAATATGGCCAAGTAAAAAGTCTAATCAGTTGACATGACCATCTTCAGCAGGGCTCACGTTACAAGAAATGAGTTTTTTTAAGGAATCAGCATCAGCGCTGCTTATTCACCCCACACCAAGAAGCCTTGACGAAGATTTATTGCTTCTTGTTTTGTTAGTAGTGCAGGGTAAGCTAGTAGAAGTGAAATAATCATTCAAGTTAGAAGAATAATGTGAACTGGGCTCTGCAAACACTGCCCATGTTTTCTGAGGGAGTTCAAAAGGGCTGCTATAGGGCACTCAGCAGCGTGGAAGGAAAGCAGTTTGCATTAGGAAATAAGAACAGTGTAGGCACCCGAAAACAGGGATTCAGGCCCTTTGAGTAGGCTGCATTCTCTTTTCTCACCATCTCATTTTTTACTGAAGGGACAGATTCAGCTCTCATTTCTACTTGTGTAAATTGAAGTCAGTTGGCTGAAAATAGGGTTGTTCCAGATTTCTATCAGCATAAGTGAAAGCAGACTTTGGCAGTCGTGCCGATGGCAATGTACACATCCTAAAACAAGTTTCTCACTGATGCATGGCTTTATCTATGTGGTAATTATGGAGCTGTTTTACAGTCATCTCCCCTTCTCTTTCTCCTCATCTCTCTGCATGCAGATTCACCCACAACACAAGAGCATCAGAGGTGCAGCTAACAGATATTTTCACTTTTATGAACTCTGCTGATCATCTGTTCTCATTTGTCCAGTCATCTGAGGGAAACCCTGTTCAATCATGTGAGGGTAAAGCATTAGTGAAATCGTTAGTGCAGCCTGGGCAGGCTAATAGGCCCATGCTTCAGCCATTTTTTTGCAGACAACATTCCACCTACATCAGAATTTCTTCAGCAGTGTTATTTCCTAAACAGGTAAAAGAAAATAATGGCAAGTAGTTTGTCTGTGAACGGGAAAATGGAGATGTTAACTACTCCTACCCAACTTTGTTAGAATGAAGTAGCTGGGAAATTATTAAAATAAATAAATAAATAAATAAATCTTGAAACAGGTTAAGTACCTATTCAAATTAACAACAGAATCAGGAGAAAATTAAAGTACCTGATCCCTCAAGGCCTACACTGACTAGATATGAAGGGAGGAACATAGGAACAACAGGAAGCTTGATTCAGGCCTTTCTGTCACTGCCAAAAAATTCAGATGCTCACAAGCATATGCAAGACAAAGAGGTGATCTGAGACAGCCATCATGGCTTCCCCAAAGGCAGATTGTGCCTCACCAGTCTGATGGCATTTGATGATGGTGTGATGACACTGGTGAACAAAGGAAGGGTAACTGATGCCCTTTTGCAAGGGACTTCTGCAAGGTCTTTGATATAGTCCCACACCACATCCTTATCTCTAAATTGCAGAGAAATGGTTTTAAAGGCGGGCTATTCAGTGGGTAAAGAATTGGATTGTTGCAGTCAGAGAGCTGTAGTCAATGGCTTGATGTCTAGAGGAATGCCAGTGATGAGTGGTATTTCCCTGGGGTCCAGCTTGGAACGGGTGCTCTTCAGCGTCTTTATCAATGACCTAGATAGTGAGATTGAGTGCACTGCCAGCAAGTTTGTGGATGACAACAAGCTGAGTGGTGCAGCTGACACAACTGAAGGGAAGGATGCTATCCATGAGGACTTGGATAAGTTCAAAAAGTAGGCCCTTGTGAACCCAATGAGGTTTAACAAGGTCAAGTACAAAGTGTTGCACTTGGGTTGGGGCAGTGTCAGATATGAGTACAGACTGGGAGAAGAACTCATTGCGAGCAGCGCTGTGGAGAAGGACTTGGGGGTCCTGATGGATGAAAAGCTGGACATGAGACAGCAGTGTGCTTTTGTAGCCTGAAGGGCCAACAGTATCCTGGGCTGCATCAAAAGAGATGTGGCCAGCGGTGTGAAGGAGGTGATCATCCCCCTCTGCTCTGCCTTCATTAAGGTCCTGTCTGGAATACTGCATCCAGGTCTGGGTCCCCCAACACAGGAACAATGTGGAGCTTTTGGAGAGGGTCCAGAGGAGGGCC
The DNA here is from genome assembly GCF_002078875.1 of Numida meleagris. NCBI lineage: Eukaryota > Metazoa > Chordata > Aves > Galliformes > Numididae > Numida > Numida meleagris. The sequence continues at coordinate 32,770,991 of NC_034438.1, forward strand.
ATGAAGATTATCAGAGGACTGGAGCACCCTCTCTCACACAAAGAAAGGCTGAGGCAGCTTGGCCTGTTCAGCCTGGAGAAGAGAAGGCTCGGAGGAGACCTCGCTGTGACCATCCTGTACTTAAAAGAATCTTATAATCAGGACAGAGACAGACTTTTTAAGTGGTATGATAGTGACAGGACAAGGGACATGGTTTTAAACTAAAAGAAGGGACATTCATATTAGACGTTAATAAGAAATTCTTTACTCAGAGAGTGGCAAAGCACTGTAACTGACTGCACAGAGTTTTGGATGCTCCATCGCTGGAGGTGTTCAAGGCCAGGGTGAATGGGGCCCTGGGCAACTTGATATAGTGTCTGATTTAGTGGCTGGCAACCCTGCCCACAGCAAGTGGGTTGGACTATATAGATGATCTTCAAGGTCTCTTTCAACCCAAGCCATTTTATGATTCTATATTTCTGTGATCCCCTTCTGGGCAGCAGCAGCCCTTCACTCTCTGAGCTCGATCCTCAGTGACAGAGTTCACATTCAAGTTTCCAGCAAAATTATCTTTCAAATATGATGCCCAATGACAAAATAATGAAAAAGTAGTGTGGCATCTGTGTGTTTTATAATCATCTTTTTTTGTTGTTGTTGCATGAGAAAAAGCAAGTTTTTTACCCATCTAGATTCTGAACACAAAGTTTTTTTTTTTTTTTTTTTCCTTTATGGGAATCCTTCTGCAGAATATTAATAGTGTAACATTAATTTAAATGGTTTATTGAAGGGGAAAAAAAAAGAGTCAATTTCTATTAAGATTCCGCCATTTATAGTGATTCAAGGGAATATTCTACTCTCAGTGCCCCAGGATCTTGGTATATAACATCCTCATTTGTGTTAATGAAAACTTTACCCCTTTGAATTCAAATGGACTGAAAAGTTTCACCAGTAGCACAAGCTCTGTATAAATAAGCAGCACACAGCAAACATTCCTTTAAAAGGATTATCACTTTGACAGCTATTCAGTTGGGGTGGCTTTTTCTGTCCCCTGGAATTCCCAGCTTGCCCTCTTAACTGCACAGAAGGTAAATCTGTATAATGCTTCGCAGCTGCCTTTATTGGGACCTGACACTGAGCCTACTGGATGTGCTTTCCTGGTACAAAGCACCTCGTCAAGTTTCCTGCTCTGGATGCAGTGAATGCAGCTGATGAGCTGTCTTATTAAAAGTTATGAGGAAAGGATGTTCACTTCATTACTTTCTGAACTACTGGATATGCAGGGCGAAGTTGCAGAGCTGGTCAGTCCCTCTAAGCTCCCACTGTCACATGTGCAAGCTGCACCATCCTGTTTAATAACATACTGCTCTCACACAAGTCATGATCAGTTTGTTTATTTATTTAGTGGAGTATTTTTCTCCATCAGTCTTGCCTTGTTATTTCTTCTTCACTGCAGACCAGACTCGAGCCTGGCTGTCCTGCTGGCACCAAGCACCCTGGGCAAGCTCCCATGAGTCTTAGTTTCTGCCACCCCACCGCCTGCAGTGGTGGGAAGAAGGCCAGCAGCAAGACCTTCCCCCAACCTGCCTGCCTCAGAAGTAAACAAACCATGTCTGCTGGGGAGTCCAGCAGGCCCTGTGAGATGGAGAGAGGCTGAGGCTGAAGGGGCTAAAGGCTGTGAGGGACATGGGAGAGCTGGTGTGGCACCTGCACTGGGGAGATCAGGTGTGGGGGTGCTGCATGGGGAGCTGTGACACAGGAGTCCCACATGCTTCCACACAATACAGCCCCCTTGAGAGAGGCAGAGAGGCAGAGATGAGAGCAAGAGCAGCAGGAGGAGAGGTGCCTGGGCCGGGGCAAGGCCAACGGATGTCTAAGCTGATGCTACAGAGCTAAGTGGAGAAAAGCAACTTTTTTAAAGAAGGGGGTACAAAGGCTGCAGTGCTCAAGGTTGAAGTGGGTCACCCTCAGCAGTGCCACGTGTGGAGCATGTACCCATTAATTTCCTTTTGGTATGAGGATAAGCTATTTTCTTATTTGGTTCAGTTAAAAGCTGCAAATAAATTGCTTTTTTTTCCCCACTACTCCACTGAAGCAAAGGACTTCTTGCAAGCAGCCTGCTTTGGAAAACTGCTGGCACTTGGAGTGGAAGAAAACAATTAAAAGATGCAGTAAAAATTGACAAATCTTGGTGTGGAAAGCTGAAAATACATTACAATCCCAATTGAACTATAAATAAAAAACCTAAATTAAATAAATCTTGTACAATTATAGATTAAAATATGTTTGGCTTTAATGACTTAGCATATGGGCCTTGACTGTGGAAGTGTTTGCTGAGACCACACGGCTTGCACAGGGATGCAATAATAAACAAGGTGATTGCTGCTGCTAGGCGATACAGCTTTGTGGAGTGCTGCTGGTCTTCTGGTAACTGGCTACCTCTGCTTCACAGTTGCTGCTCTCCATGTGAACTTCCAGCTACATAGCTTCAGTAACAGCAAGCAGTGTCAATAATGGGCTCTGAGTGGGAAAGAAACCCAACCCAATAAAAACAAAGCCCCTGGGGGAGCATTATCAGCAATTGCTGTCATCAGACGTTTGGAAGCTGTCACTCTTCCCTATCACACGCAGGCTGCAGCCACATGCTGGGGTCGGTGAGCTGTGAGGTAGCAGGGTCCCAGAGGCTGGGCTGGGCCATGGCGGCACACTCCTCCGTAGCAGCTCAGCGGAGCGGGAGTTGGGCAGCCATGGGCTGCCAGGCTGCAGATAAGTTTGGAGAGGGAGGTGGCAGGAGCGGTGCATACCCCCACCCATGCTCACTCCAGTGAGTGGAGGACACCATTTTCCCCTCTGGGATGATAAGCAGAGATAAAAATATTTTCTGTAGCCATCGCTTTAGCAGCTGGGCCAGCTGCCTTAGCAGATGCTATGTCGCTATGGAGATGGTGGGGAGTGGGTGCAGATCCAGAAAACTTGACTGGCACTGGCATGACTGGCCCCAGATGTTCACTGTGCTCCACTGACTGCCCCCAGACCTCCCAGGCCTTTCCAGCTCTGTGGCTGGCAGGCCACGCTGTCACCATGGCCCAGTAACTTCAGCTGCACTGCACCGCCCCCCTGAAGGGGGGCTGAGTCTCAGCACAGAAACAAGAAAAAACATCCCAGGAAGCTCACTTTGTTGACAAGGTAAGCTGGAGCATGGCTTCCATTACATGTGGAACTTGGTGAGAACTAGCCCAAATGAAGTCTGGCTTCCCCAAGGCATGGGCCCTGTGGTGAACAACAGCACCAAGGGAAGAGGCTCCTGCGGCTGTTACCCTCTCTGCAGCTGTTCCTGGGTCAGTACCTCACCTCCTTTTCCATGGCACTCATGCTTCCTTTCCACCCTCTGGCCAAACTTGGCTGAGGTAAATGCATTCATGTTACTGGGAGGAGAGTGCGAGGCAGAAATTGTATACAGGCAGCCCTATGCTATGCATACAGTCAGATGGCGTAACATTCATTTCTGTGGGAAACCAGGCTGGAAAGAAAACAGTAAACTACTTTTCAGGCTTCCAGCTCTTTGGTTTGGGAGTTATGGTAGCCCAAAACAATCTCTATGCTACATCTAGGAATTTACTTCTTATGTTTTCTTTGAACAGCATTTTTTAAAAGATCTCCTGATTAAAAAATGTAGCATGCGTGTTTTTTTTTTTCTCCTTCAGCAACTGTTTTCTGAAAGATCTTAAGTTGATTATATCAAGATTAGGATTACTTAGTGGCTTGACTAAAGCTATTTCACAAGACAGGTCCGATGCGTTACTTTAAATTAAAATGAGTTTTCTCATGTTTTATAGGAAAAAAAATCTAAAAAACAAGTATTCTGTGTCAAAAAATTGCTCCTTGAAAACTTGTCATACCATGACATATGATTGCACTTTGCCAATTGTTTGTTCACTCACTATTATTGTGTTATTAGATGTAGTTGACCCTTTGATCTCACTGAATTAGCACTTTTACTGATCCAGAGACTGTGAGTTTAACCCTCATGCTTGTTGACATTGTTTTCCTATGGCTTGGCATTTGTAATCATGCGAATTATTGCTACAGCTTATTCACTTCTAAAATATTCTGAGAACTGATTCTTTGACATGTTCTCTGTGACTCAACAGCTCTCTCCGACTTTCACTGTATGGCTTAGCTCTTAAAGCTTGCAGTAGTGTAGCACAAGGTTCACATGTATTTTGGCAAATTACCATCTTTTAGAAATGTCTACTTTAGAGTCTTAAACATTGCAGGAAAAAAAAAAAGACATAGCAAAGCCTTTTCTGGGCTGCATCCAGCCTAAGGAAAACACAAACCTTTCAGGGTAGAATTTAGAGGATTTGTTAAGGAACTTGAAATATGGTACACCTCTTGACCTGAATTCTTGTAAGCCAGTAAGTGATGTACATATACCCTAATGAATTTCTCCAGCTGCAGTTTACATTTCAATCATGTTACATCTACCACTGGAATCAGTGGACACTGACTGCTGTGGCAGGTCAAGGGCCTGACCTTTGTTCTGATCTTTATTATGAGACCAGTTCAAGGACAAAGAGTCCAGTTTCATACCAGCTCCAAAGCTTGTCAGATTCTGATTACAGAATTCACTAGACTGGGTTGAACACATTCAGATCAAAATGGAGCTCAGTGAGTGTAAAGTTACGTGAATGGCTGCCAGTGGCCATGGGAACAGGATGGAAAATTTTACATAGCAACTGTAATGTTTTACATCTTGTAAAATAACTCAGGAGCTCGGAAATAATTTTTTAAATCCAAATTTCAAAGTTTGTATTTTATCAGTTTATAGGAGTTATTCTGTACAACTGGTGTATTTGATGCCTCCCAGCCTCTTTCCTAAAACATTGAGAAATGTATGTCATTATCGCTTAGTGTCAATTAGAGGATCAGAATATCTGTCTGTAGTAAATTCCAGTATAAGATGCTTTTGGTGAAGCACTTAGGATAGGACTTCCAGAGAAGCACAGTCTCTGTGTAAATCCTTTGCCTTAGATGTTCTAATTCTAAAACTATATGCAACTTTGATGCTGCAGTTTTTTAAAATTTATTTTGAAATAAACATACACAAAAGAAACAGGAAACTTGAAATTGTAGAACACAGAGAGGTGTGAAATTATAAGAGTGCTTTGAATTTTTAATATCACTTAAATTTGAAAGACTGAAGTCCTCCAAAAACTTCTAAGTGGTTATATATAAATAATAATTTTACATCACTTTGTACAGGACGTGGCCAGAGCTCTGATAATGTCCATATTCAACTGCTTATAAGTTTTTCTCTTTACACATTCCAATAACACGAAACCACTCTCTGCAATGTGGAGCATGTGATTTATAATTATTGTAGTACTTCAGATTTTTCTGTGAAACAAGGCATGTGTGAAAGAATTCAAATTCTGTTATATACAATCAAAATATATTGGACAAATTGAATAAAATGCTGTAAACAGAAAAGTTTAAGTGATTTTAAAACATATGACTAAAATAAAAGACAAAGATAAGAAGGAGGGTAGCTGCATAAAAAAAAAAACATTATCTAGAAAAGAAAGAAAAAGACATATCATATACAGCAGGGCTACTCTACTGCCCTAAGAAAGGGTAGGTAAGAAGCAGAAACTACAATTAGATATAGTGAAAGAATAGATACGAAGAAAGAATGAAATAGATTTTCATTTTCCTCATAAACTGCATAGTCCTCATTTTGGCCTTTTCTGCTGACAGTAGAAGACTGATCAAGAATCTTTCTGCTCCAGCACTTAAAAAAGCTGTTTCTGTTTTCTAGCATGAAATTATATCAAGTTATTTGTTCTTGTTAGTATACATGACTCTTCTTTTTCACTGTTGTTTACACCCTGCCCTCTTGTCACGTATTTATGCAGCACAATCACACTCCCTTTCAGCTCTCATTTCCTTGGCTATGGAACCAAGCTCTGTTAAGCTACTATCATGAAATTCACAATTTCCTTCTCTGGAAGCAAGGGCAACTGTTCTTTGAATTTGTCTTTCTTATTCATGGGCAACCAAACTATATACAATGCTCTGCATAAAGGCTGGGTTGAGTTTTGGGAAGTACTGCTGGTGCTGCCCAAGCTCTCCTGGAAATGACTCATCTGATAAATCTTGGAATCATGTTTAATCTTGAACGCCTGTGCACCTAATTAGAAAGTATCTTTACACTGTTGCTTGGTCTCACTTTATTTCCCAATAAAAAACATCTTACTATTTGCTTTCATTTTGCAAAGTCCGAGTTAGCTTGACCTTTGGCAAGTCTGACTGTGTACCCAAGCCTCCTGGCTACTAAAGCATGCATTTTGGGGTCTCCATTTTTTGCTTTTCTTTGGAAACTCCCTTCTGGCTTCTTTTATTACTACTGGCATCACTTATGACATCACTTTTCATACTGGAAGTTGGAGGTTGGAGCAGCAGTGGCAGAGCGATTGTGGTGGAGGAGTGGTTAGGAGTGAAGATAACATTGAGTCCCTGAGCCCCACATCAGCAGCAGGCTGCTCTGGAGAACATGCCAATAAAAAAGTGACCTCAAGCAATGCAGGAAATTCCAAAAAGGGCATTTGATAATTGCCATGTGGCAAAATGGTCAGAAAGCTTCAGCAATTAGTCCTCCGCTGGGATTTGTTACCACTTCAATGGAATTAGCTACACAGGATATTTTGCTAAGCTCTGTGCTGGCCGTTGTGGGATGTGCTTCGTCTTGGACAGAGCTATCAGAGGATTAGCAGTGTATTGCTGGGAGAATTGAAATCTAGCTTGAACTCTCAAGAAACAGAGGCTATAGTGGGGATTCTTTTTAGGCTGATGTCAAGAAGTTGCCACCTGAAAGCAAGGCAGCACTGGGCACTTGGATTCTATGGAGACCACAGTCTACAACCAGTACGTTGCTGCCTTGGTGCTGCTATGACAGCCAGGACTGCAAGCAGCAATGCGTATTTACTCTGACTGTCATTTCGTGTTCTTTTTTACAGAGTGGTTTCAGCTAAAGGTCACGGGAGAGCCAGTCTATATTTTTTCTTCAAACAAAATCAATTGAAGGACCTAGAACACAATAAGTTATGTTGCAGGGTTGCACTTGCACGTATTCCCATTGGAGACCTATCATTGTGAACTAGCACTGTTGGGAAATCTCTCCAGCTACCCCAGTTAATCAATATCTGTTCATTATGCTCTCTCTGATGAATATGGCTAAGGTTTGGGTAAGCATGAGTCAGGTGACTTAAAAATAACAGCACCTCACATAGAATCAATAAAGGGCAGGTTTTCTCCAGTATTACTCTGGACAAACTGATGTACTTTTTATCTCCCCTCTTCTTCCTACCTCTTTCTCATTGTTGGTATATCAACATCACTGTAGGAGTGGCTTTATTAAATTAGTAGCACTTAATCTACTGTCACACTGTCAACTTGCAGGCAGTGAACAAGCAGACAACAAGTTTTCAAGTGGCCCAGTGTGCCTTGACTGGCTCTCACCCAGGCAGTTATCTCAGAGCTGTGCCAAAAACAGTCTTTATGGGTGCCTGCTATTATTTCTGCACTGAGCATGAAAACCCTATGCTAGAAAAGATTGTTTGAGGGGAATTCATGCCAATTACAGATGTGTTATGACAGATGAAATGATTATAATTATGCTTGGCTTCCATGCAGAACTACATTAACACATCTATGACATTTAATAACATGGGAGGATAACCACATGCCTCAACAGAGGTTGACTTTCCACAAAGTTGCTTAACTTCTCTATTTTTCCTTTCTCAGTCTTTCTCCCACCCACTGAAATTAAGAAGAGCTGCATTTGCTTGAAGCATTTCAGGGGGAAAAAGAAAGGAAAAGAAAAAGAAAAGAAAGGAAAAGAAAAAAAAAGAAAAAAGAAAAGAAAGGAAAAGAAAAAGGAAAAAGGGAAAAGGGAGAAGAGGAGAGAGAGGAGAGAGAGGAGAGAGAGGAGAGAGAGGAGAGAGAGGAGAGAGAGGAGAGAGAGGGAATTCATGACAGTGAGAAGAAGCAGAAGGAAGAGAGGGATGGGGAGAGTAGAAGGAGAAAGGAAGAAGAGTGGTGACATGTAAATTAAATACACAAAGCTAACAACTACAAGTCATTAACAGATTAAAGGCATCCAGCTTCTTATTGGGTTTTTTAGAAAATCACTCAAACTGAATAAACAGTCAGTGGACCTGTGGAGGACAACTTTTATCTATATGGCCCGTGCCTCTTAGCACACAGGTTAAATTAAAGCTAGGGAAAATCTAGAGTGGAAGGTGAAGCCCTGTTTCTAGAGTTAAACTGTTTGCAAAAAATTGTCATTTGTTCATGCTGGGAGAGCTGTAAAAAGATAGCTTTGGGAAAGTACCAAATCCATCAGAGAGTATGTATTACCAGCCAACCAACCAACCACTTTCCTCAGACTTCCAGCGCACAATGCTTAACATATTCTAGTTAACTGGCCTTCACATTCCTTTCTTTCTCCACCCCCACATCCACGTTCAGCTGGTGAATCCACTTGCCTCCATTTTGCTGATAAGGACATGAGCTGCAACAGTCCTTTTTAATTCTTCCAAATACTGAGCAGGCTGTTTCCACCCCAGCCAACCTGTTAGAGAAGGGCTCATTTGCAAGCAGATATCCATTCTCTTTGAGCTAAACAGGACCGTACACGCACTTAAAGTTCAGCACAGAGTGCTCAGCACCTTGCCAACACAGAACCCATAACAGGACAAGATGCCTTTGACTATTCTTTTTAGAATGAATCATATTCTACCACACTGACTCACTTACGTTTGTAATGTGGCCTCTTTGTCCCTCTGAGCACAGTATTCACAGGAGTATCCTGCTGAGAGACATCCCTTCAACTGCTTGTTTCTGTATTGGTAAGAAGTGCAATATGGAGAAAATCAAAAGCACCATAGTAGCTCAGACTGAAGAAAAACTATTTACCCAGAAGAATCTAGCTCACAACCTGCCAGCTGTGACAGCCACCCCTTACAAGAAAAAGAGAGAAGATAAATTAAAAGACAGTATTCTTAGAAATGGGACTTAGAAATGGGATCTCCCCATTACACACCTATGGCAAAGAGGAGCAAGAGGACAATGACAAGAATTGGAAGGTGAATCCTCTAGTGGTATGTGCTTACAGCCCAGTCCTAGATCAGTAGGCAGAGGTCAGTGGGGAGACACATTTGGCCAGCATCTTCACCTTCACAAAGCATGAGAAAACTCCAACTCAAACAGAGATTAATGAGCTGTGTGACTGCTTTGAAAAGCAAAAGGGAGGCTGACCTGTGCTAGGATGCTAAGTTCATTTTGCAAGACCTTTTACTTCAGTTTCTCCATCTATCAGATATACCACGTGTGAGCAATGCCAGACTTAGGAGGCTTTCACAGACTGACTCTGGATGCCAGACATTTCAGGGCAAATGTGCACAAGCCAGAGAAAAAAACATTGTTAGACATCCCCTCAAAATTTTTATATATTTGATTTCTGGCAAAAAAAAAAAAAAAAAAAAAAAGAAGAAAATCTTTTAAAAGAAGTATGTGGCTCTCAAAATAGAAGGAAAAGAGGGGAAAGAAAAAGACAGAGGAAGAAAAGTCAGTGACTGATAAATCTTTAATATAAAAATTGTACAAGAATTTTGATACAAATTACAAGAGGTATTTGGACAAAGTATGAGTAAAACTCCATTTATATCCCCAAAACCTTATGCATTTTATGCAAAAGACATACTGTAGGACAGTTACAGTACAGAAAATACAAGAAAAGAAATGTCAAATTAAAAACAGGAGTTTTAATTCCCTCAGACTACTAATGGAAAAAACTTGTTTAGAGTACATACAGTATTTATGAAGCTACCAATGTCACAATTATTAGATCAACATGATGCCGTTTTTCATATCCCCTTGTACAGCAGTGTTCCACAGTGCATGCTTTGGTTCTGCAGGTGGGACAGCAGAGCATTCACGTTTTGCTCACATGGAGAACAAACAGTGAAAACTGAACGCCTCATCCATTCCAAATGGAGAAAGGCCCTTGCAAAAACGTCCACCAGGCCCTGGCTTCCCACTGCCCTGTGCCCATGGGGTGCTCCAGCGACACACTGTGACACAGCCCGCTGACATGAGTAGCTCTGCAGGGCAGCAGTGAGCTTGCCGTCCTCCCGCTGCAGCCCCCCTGCCACTGGCTCTGCTCAAGTGGCACAGCACTGCGTGGCACTGAGCTAGCTGCACTGCTGCGCTGAGGGGACCCTCCCACAGAGAGAGGGGTTTCTAGGCGTTCTGTCTCTGCAACCAAACCCACCACCAGCCCGCTGTGGGTGCCCAAATACATGAACGTTCAAATCCAGTTTACAGCTTACATCTCCATGCAGACCCCCAGCCAGGTTCTGATCTCTCCAGGTCCACAGCAGATGGCTGCATGGGAAATTGCTATGTTTCTCAGCCCATGTGACCTTCTCATCCAAAGCTGTTAAAACCACAGCTGTGTTGGTGAGCAAGTGCCCTCAGCAAAACAAGGAAGCTCCAAGCCCATTTGGTCATGGGGATGAGCCCACTATGACGAGATAATCGGAGGTGCAAACAGGTTATAGCGACCTGCTCGCAGGTGAATAAAAACATGTGGAGATTTGGCCAGGGTAAATTTTGACTGTGCTTAGGGGTCAGGTTGGCCTGCTTGCACACCTGTTTCACATGCACTGAACTGGGACACAGAGCCCTTCTTACAGACAGGAAGAGAGGCAGGAGGCACGGATGAGAACACAGATGCTGCCCATTGAGAAACTGCTGCATTATGGAAAGTAGCCCCATACGACATAGGAACCTAACTTTGCACAAGAAAAAGCAGCATGCTGAATTTCATATTTATAAATAGCTAAATGAGACACACACACACACACATCAGTGGCCACTTTATTCATCTTGTCACTTTACAAACGGTGACCATTTTCACAGATGGAATGCATAAGACTTTCCAAAATTGAGAATATCAGGAGGATGTGTTGCTTTTCTGAGAGCAGTTTTATAAGAGATTCTCTTGGAATGAGAGGAGAAGAGATGGGGACAGGTGACAGAAATGAGAAAACTAAGACAATGACTGAAGATTATACAAGAGGTCATAAAAAATGAAGACAATAAAAGAAATCAAAAGGTAAAAATATGATCTGAAAAAAAATAACAAGCAACTCAGACTTAGTCTGTACAACTTAAGTGGCCCTATTAATTTCACAGCTCATCGGACAGACCAAGAAGAGCAGGGCCAGGATCCCAGTGCCTGAGGCTGCAGAACCGTTCCACCACCAGGTGACAGGACATGGTCCGGTGCAGGGCTGTGGGGATGTGGAGTGTGATGACATGGGGACATGGGGATGCAGGCACACAGGGACATGAGGACATGGGGGCACAAGGACACAGCATGCCCATAACTGCTGGCTGCTGGCAGGACTGTGCACCACTCCCCAGCTGGGACGCAGACACACGGCTGTGCCACAGCTCCCCCAGAACCACAGTTCACAGTCTTGTGCGTTCCATAACAGGAGTGGACAGGTTGTGCTTAACTATTGATGAGTTTGCCATCCTAACTGCACATTATCCTCTGATCATACCCAACCCTTTGTTTGACAACGGATGCCTTATAAAATCTTTATGCATCACTTAGCTAGTCTCGCTCTCTCTTTCTTCTCTAGAAATATAATTGCCCTGGATGCTTTCCTCCATTTTCCTAAAGCATTTTTCTCCATAGGTTTGAACAGAGCAGCATGTGAAGTCTGCAGAACATCTGAGCAAACCTCTCTACACATTAGAAATTTGCTTAGTCAAGCTTCTTGTATTATTAGGTGTTTTAGAAGAAACATACATATGAATAGATGTATAAAAATGACATAATTTTGCCACTTTATAGCTCTCATTTTACTGTCATTATGTCCTCTTCCCTCTTTCTGTCTGTACGTCCGTCTCTCACAAGCACACACACAGGGAAGGGACACAAATGGTTGGTTTGACTGGAAGAGGCCAGGTTTCCACAGCCAACCTCAGAAATAGGGAGGGACAGGGCAGTGGAGCTGACAGCTCTGGCCTTGGTGTGCACCGCATGTGTGTGGATCTTGTGGGAGAGCAGAGCTGGGGCTCAGCCTTTACACCTCCCACACAGACACCATTCCCTCCTGTACCAGGCCTCGAGAAGTTGCCTGCTGGCTTCAGCCCTTATAGCTTCTGATGCACGCAGAGGGGAAAGGAGGGAAAAGTTCACTGGCCATGGTCTGACTGGTAGAAGACCTGGGCATACTGTAGTGGGTACTATCACCTTTGATGTAGTAATTACCACGCAGCCCTGGAAACAGATTTAGCATCCAGAAGTGGGAAATAGGAAATGCTGTCCACTAACGTAATGAATCACCTAAAGGTATGGAAATAACAAACCCCAAAAAGCTGTGTTTCCAGGCCTGGGATTCTTCTGTAAGCTGCCTTTCTGTATTGCGTGGGCAATACCAGTTCAGCCCACAGTGGGCAGCACTCAAGGCACAAATAGGACCTGGTACTACGATCCCAGCACAGAAATCCTGCTGACGGGGTGAGGAAAGCAGGTCTCACCGACTCCTCAGGTTACGTGATCTTCCAGTGACTGCTGGACAGCCAGCGAGCAGCTCTGACTGCCTCATGTACCATGTGGAGGAAGGGGAGTGGTGGGGTCGGCACATGGACCTTTCGTGCATGCAGGACTTCTTCAGCAGGGTGCATGCGCCCAAGCCGCCTCCCCTTTCAAACTCTTCCTCTCCTGAGTGCTTCATCTGAAAGGCAGCGCTGGAGTCTGTGCTTTTGGCAGTGTTCTTGTTAATGAAGAGATAAATCAGAGCGGAGCGAATTCCTCCTCATATGAGGGCAGCAGATTGTGTCGCAGATACATCTCCCTAACACTTCACAGAGGTTCACACTGACCTCAGCAGGAGATGTTCCTGTCACAGGAGAAAGAATATCTGGAACTGGCATTCACCATTGGAATTTGAGGGAATGGCTTTGCCCTGAAATTTGCCATGGGATGGGCTAAACCAGAAAAAGATAAGATTACACATCCTGTTTGCTGCCGAACCCGCATAGTCAGACCTGCAGCGAGTCTGCACGTCTATTTCTAGCAGGTTCAGTACGGCTTATGCCAATACAAAGCAATTAGTTGCTACATAAGCAGACAAAAGTGCCGCCAGAGACAGCATTTCTCAGCTGACCTTTTGTTAAGAAGCCATCTTGTTACTGTCTGCTTGATAGCTCGATAGAGCAGCCAGTGGCAGCCTTGGGCTTCCCAAAGACAAATCGAAGCGCTCCAGATGGGACTTCCTTTCACTCACTGAAGATGTGTGTGTGTACGTGTGTGTGTGTGTGTCAAGGAACAGGGACGGAAAGCCTGGTTCTTATACTCAATTTCCCCTTCACAGGGGATAAACAGGCAATTACGCATCCTTTTATATTTGATGGCCAAGTGCTGAACTTGAAAGCACACTATTAGTTTGTGTCCCTTCAGGGCCAGTGCAATAAGTAGCCAGGAGAGCTGGGGCTAAGCAAGAGAGGGTGTTGTCTGCTGTTAGTGTGACAGTCTTGTCAGCAGCATTCACATTACTGGAAGGTAATAAAGTGACAAGTAAGTTATTAGAAAGATATGAGGTGAAATTGAACTGAAGCATCTTGCTGCTCAGCTAGTATTTTTTTTTCCTCCTCTTTGTAATGGGCCACTATTTGTTACAAACCAAGCCTTGTCTTGAGATCTTATATAAAAAAAGAAATATTTATTCTTTGCAGGAAAGGTCACATGAATTTACAACACCACACTTTAAAGGAGAGGAATGGGAAAATAGTCTTATGACAACTACAGCTGCTATTAAAAAAAAATACAGTGTCATCATAATGAACAATAATACTGGCAAAAGTCAGAGGACTTGTCAAAAACATGTCCATTTTTTAACCCTTCCATGGCCAAGAAATGCTTTCTTTTCAGTGCCAATACCGAACATAACAGCAACAGTATTGAGATATACAAGTTCAATATAAAAATCAAAGCTGTCACTCAAACTGTCATTCAAGATCATGGCTTGACTGGAGAATACAAGCCACATGAAGACTAGTTAACTACTGATTCAAGATAATATTACTCATGTAAAAAAAGTTGCTGCTTCAGTCTGTTGCAGGCCATTTCAAAGGCAGTGATAATGCTGCTTGGCAAGAAGAGACAGAAACCATGGGACTGGAACAGACATGTACTTGGGCAAACATGTGGGTGAAAGGTTCGGTCCATCATATGATGTTGCTCTAAAGAAAAAAATGGGTATGGAAAAGAGTTCCTTTTATGTCTCTACAGGAGGGGGAAAAAAAACCAACTCATCATGTGGCGACAGCAGGATACGCTGATACTTATCTTGCAGAGTAGCACCAGAGTCACTGTTTTGTTGAGTTACTATAGTAGCAAAGTAGTGACAAAAGAAAAAAAATTTAAGAAGGGACTGGACATATACCACCTGCCATCTTGTGTCTGCCACTCACCTTCTCAACACAGAGAACTCCTGCTGCCTCCTTGCTCTTACTACAGATGCTTTTGCTGCTTTTTTGAAATAAAAATGAATACTTCTGTTAATACAACCCAAAGAGGGAGTGACATAAACATTCTTGGGATGAAGAAGGACTAATAATTCTCTTCACATAACTTGCATCTAACATTTCAAGGAGCATGTGTGTATTTCTGGATCAAATACTTTCCCTCCCTTATTCCTTCTCTGGCCACCAAAGATGTGAAAATGTTCTGCAGAATCTGAGTAAAAATGTATTCTTAAAAGATGCCATGTTTTCTGATGGTGGCTGAGATTCCTAACAATCCTGTGAAAAACAGGCCTAACCACATACTTTCATTTTAAATTACCAAGTGCATGGAAAGAGAAAATTTTGGAACTAAATCTCAGTCTTCTAAGTGGTTCCTGTCTTCAGAACAGATTGAACCATGTATCATTATGTTCCTGATCTTTCCAGATAATCACACAGCTCTTTGTCTTGCTGTTGAAGCACATTCCTACCTCACATAATTAGCTATGCTAGATCCTTAACTGGTTTAATTGAGAAGACTAAAACTCAGAGAAAACTGAAGTGGATGCCTGCAGCCTCATTTTCTATGAGCTGGACTGGACTGTACCAACAGAGGTGCTGGCCTCCGCTGGCAGCTGCTCTCCTGTTCAGTACCTGACTTGATTATTTTTCCTAAACAGTTCCATTTTGGGGGATGAAATGGGAAATGCAAAGGTGATGGAAAACATAAACTTCTAGAATAAGCAGAGAAATTACACTTTCATTTTCACAAAGGAAGGAAGAAAGGGAGGGAGAGGGAATGAAGGGAAAGAAAGAAGGAAGAAAGGAGGGAGGAAGGAAGGAAAAAGGGGAGGAAGGGAGGAAGGGAGGAAGGAAGGGAGGAGGGAAGGAAGGAGGGAAGGAGGGAAGGAAGGAAATACACTGTAGTTTACTCACAGCAAATATGGTGAACAATTTCTGCTGTGTAAAGTACCTGGGAAGCACGAATTTTATGAGCTTAGACAGGAAAAGCCTGTAAGAGATCTTTCATAGTATGTGTATGTGCTAACAGCCTTTCTAATCTATACTTTCCAAATTGTATTAAGTTCAATTGTGCCTCAGTGGCAGAGTGCCTATAGTTTGTGTGCATTACTGCAGTGTCAGCATGGAGCCAGGTGCAGTTTAAGACACAAAGTTAAAATCTCAGCCATAACAAAATGTATCTGGTTGAGATATACAAGGGCAGCTCTGAAAGTAATGCCTCCTATTTCATTGTTGTCCCACAATGTCAGAGATGGATGCTGGTGGTATGGCAGAAGAGGCTGAACCTTTCCACCAATATTCCATCACATGTTGTTGCTGTGTGACAGATGGCAGCAGAGGGGCGCTCTTGACAGAATGCCATCTGACATGGAAGTGCATATGAAGTAAAGGGGTGGAATTGAGTTCCTCCATGCAAAAAAACTTGCACCTACTGACATTTATTGATGCTTGTCGAATGTTTATGGAGACCAAACAGTGTATGTGAGCACAGTGAGATGGTGGGTGGTGCGTTTCAGCAGTGGTGGCAGCAACAGCAGGTCACCTCTGCTGGTGCAGATTTGTATGAGACTGGCAAAAATGCATACCTAATGGTGGTGGCAATGTTGAAAAACTGTTCTGTGGCTAAGAATTTGCTCTATCATCAAATAATTCTATTGTGCTCTTTGGATTTGTTCTAGTTTCCAGGGAAATAAATAGGAGGCATTATTTTTGGAGCAACCTACGTATTTCAGGAAAACTGACTAAATACTGTGAGGTGCGCAAAAATATTTAAATTGATGTAAATTAGTTCTTTAATAATAAGGTTTTGGACTAAGGTCATATCAGTAATAGCCATATTTTAACAGAGAGAAACACAAACATTTGAGTGATGTGATCTGTCGAAAACTAAGCAGTGAGAAGGGCCACCAGAGTTATGGATGTTCAAGTCCTGGTTCCTGTTCTTGTGCTTATACTCTGCTATTTTCCTTCCAAAGTATTTGATACAGTTTTTCAAAAATTACTTGGTGATTAACTGGCATCACATGCTTTCCTGAAAAAAAGAAAAAAAAAAAGAAAAAAAAAACACTCTCCAAAAGAAAGAAAAATGCTTAAAAAGAAAATAATTTTGATTCCAGAAGAGATTCAGTGTGCAGAGTTATTTTCTTGAAGAAGACAAAGCCTGTTTGATATTTACAGAAAAATATGACTATTTTGAATGAACAAAACAGTAAAACAATGTGAAAAGCATGCCAGCAATAATTATAGGATCCTAACAACAAAGGTCCTATTCCATGTAAAATGAAGAATCTCTATACGACTGAAATTCCTCAAATTCAGTCTAACTCTTGTAAAAAAAATGTGGACTGGCAATTTTGCAAACTGAAGGACTAGCCACAGGATTATGATGGCATAAGCAACTGTCCAACACTTGTCAGCATCACACCATTACAGTTCATGCCTTGTGCTGGACGAATGAGAAGTTTAGTCTTTGTGCCTGTTGCAGTGTGGGTCTTTGCTAAGGTCACCTAGAAATGCTAGCTGTTTTGTTAATTTTGTCAGTAAAACCAAACTTCTACCGTCCAGCCTTTTTTTCACCATTGTTCAGACAATTTCAAGGAATAGAAATTCTAACACAGGAACAATTCTGATAAATACAGATTTTCATAAAGACGCTTGGTAAATAGGAAGGAGTGAAATACCACTCAGTTTAATAGTAGCTTGCGTGCCCTCCTAAAACCAAGACTGTTCTGACATCAGTATCACTAGCACTGAAAAAGCACTTGAGTCACCTAGAAATAACAGGCGGAAATATTCTGTCCATAATAAAATTCCTACTTGCATGGAGATGGTATTTCCTACAGGGCTTAAGCAAAATCTGAATGAAGTTTAGGATGCCATAAAAGTAGGACTGTGGGGCTTGTAGCAGTTTTTGAAAGTTTATCCCTGCAGTTTTACCTTTTTAAAAATCCTGTTTCATTTTGTGTAATAAACAAATTTTTCCTATGTAATTAATCTGCTGAATTTATCTACTGATGATGTTTACTTTTCCAAACAGTTTTTCCAAAACCATTTGACCTCTAACAGAAAGAGAATGAAATAAGAATGCAGAACCATTCAGTGAGGAATTATTTATATACCTCAAATGTTTTTCATTGAAAACAATATTTATTTATAACATACATCATTCAAAACAGTGTTTTTGTTTTCTTTTGTTTTGTTTTCCCTGTAGAAATTATTCAATTTTTTGTTGTATTGGTTTTTAGACTTTCTGTCTTGCTTGGTTCCTAGTAGCCTGGGAGGAGGGGCAGGAGTGCAGTGCAGGTAACCCTACAAAAGTCCATGTGTTTTAGAGGAATGCATCTTTACTGTTCTAATTTTCCTCTGTCACTAACACACTGAGCTTGCACAACATAAAACAAAGCAAAGCAGATCTCTATACTCAATTTAACAAGGGAAAATAGTAGAGACTTCAAGGAAAAATAAAAAAAGATGAAAGAAAAACAGTTAGTGAAACTGCTTTGCTTTTGCTATAAACTTTCTTTTTGTTAAACCAGAAGGCAAACTTTCATTATAGTTTCTGTGGGATCCACAGAAGTTTTCAGGGCTTCACCAGTGCACAGAATCAAAAAATGATCAGAGGCTTGTAACCCATAGAAGCACAGTGAGAATTCACGTAGAAAGATTTTTCTCTTCTTTTCTACAGCTGAAAATACTGA
Organism: Numida meleagris; assembly: GCF_002078875.1. NCBI lineage: Eukaryota > Metazoa > Chordata > Aves > Galliformes > Numididae > Numida > Numida meleagris. Next base: position 32,789,275 of record NC_034438.1, read on the forward strand.
TTTATTAGCTATTGATTACTACTTTTGGAAACAAGAGTACTGCAATGCATAAAGAGTACTATAAAAGAGGAAATCTATATTAAGAGGTTCCTCTAGAAAAATGTAACAGGAGTAAGTACTGATGTGCACATAAAGATAAGAATGATCAAAATGCGCAACAAATCAAAACAGCCACAAGCTGAAGCAAAAGGAGCATTTCTGACTCTGGGCTAATATTCTGGGTCAGTAAGTACAGAAAAGGAACACATTCTCAATGAACAAATATTTTATTGGATGCTGAAATATCCCTTATTTTGTGAGTTTTTGTTTTGCTTTGCCTTTGTTTTTGCTGTTGTTTCTGTAGAAAAGAGTCTACAACACGCACTCTAATGGTTTTGGCTGTAGGCTGAACATAAGTAAATACCATCACTCAGTCAGTGTGTTGTGGTAACTCAGCCTGCCAGTGTGGTTTACCAGCTCAAGCAACATGTGTAAACACCAGAAACAAAAAAGATTCAGAGGACAGCTTCTCATTCTCTCTGTTTTTCTCAATGGCTAGCTCCTTCTCCCTCTCCTGCCCATGCTCTGTCTCTTGCTCGCTCTATTTCTCGGACTTCGGTTCTTTTCTGACAAACCATGTGGGTGAAACACAAAACATTAACACAACTAGAGATCCTTTTTCTGATCTGCAATTTATCCGAAGGGAAAGTTACCCAATAAAAATTCCAGCATGTGTTCTCAGAGCTTCTAAGTGCTTCTGCCTTTAACATCTTTTGATTGCTTCTATAAAACATGCCTTAATCATACTACAGAACTTTCCACTGCAAAAAAAGACAACTTTACAGAACAACATAGTTAACATAGTTAACATTATTTCCCTGTTCCTTTTTTTTAAAAACACCACAAAAAATCCAGGCCATAGTAAGAAGCACACAAAATTATATTCATCTTTGTTCCGTGACAAGTAGTATCAGCATTTATATCCCCAAATATTATGCATGTTCAACAAAAAAAAAGTTTACACCAATTCACGTGACACAATTCTGTTTTTTCTTTCATGTAATGCGTTATATACGGAATGAGGATGCTCTATTGTTTCTAGTAATAGTTGGCACTTGAAAAAAGCACCAAGAATTCTGTATTTTGCTTTACCCCGTTTCCCTCCCCAGTATTTTACCGTAGTCCAAAAACTACAACTGTGGTTGTGGTGAATAAGTAACTACATTTTCTTTTTTCAAAATGTGTGCAAAGTTGGCACTTTTGTATTAACACTAAACACTAATACTCTTTGTTTGGCATTCATGCCCTCATACTGACCAGACCGCTTTTATCTAAGTGTATTTTCTTAAAGACACTTACTGAAAGTATGGCAATAGTTTAAGAAAAAAAAAAGCATGGATATTATTACACATCCCCTCGTAGTGTACGAAAAAGTGCATGACTGGATTTATGTAATAGTACAAGACAAAAAAACGGTATCAGATCAGGTACTGTAAAGCATGCCAGCACCTCTGTATTACTTATATCTAGCAGGTAGTTAAAACAAGACCGTGGTTCTTTTAAAAATGTGCATTAAAGCTAACATAAATGAGTAGAACTAGCCAGCAAACTATTTTTCCTGCTTATCTAACAGCTGAATGTAACTGTAAAAATTAAGCAAAAAAAAAAAAGAGTTAAACCACCATCAATACAATTGTTTTACATCATAGGCCTGTCAAGGCTCAATATATATATACAAGTGTAACAGCCATGCTTAGTAGAACGTTATCCCCAATGCTTAGAAGACACAAAGACAACTAAGTAGATTTTTTTTCTTTTTTTTTTCTTTGCAATTTTTTTTTTTTTTTTCAGGTGAAAGTCATGGGTAGAACAAATTGTCTCTTTGGAGATGACCAAGAACATTCTAACACAACTAGGGACAACTGCAAGTTTTCTGTGGTTTTGTTTTTTGTTTTTGTTTGCTTTTTCTCTAGAAGGGTATTTCACCCCAGATTAAAGATCCCACCTTTTTTGTTTCTATCCCCCCAAAAAAAGAAAAAAAAAACCCAACAACCAATGAAGGGAAAAAAAGCACCTGGTATTTCTTTCTTTTGTTAAAAAAGAAAAGAAAAAGATTATATATATATGTATATTTATATATATGTATATCAAGGGAGGCTGTATATGGCAGTTCAAATGTGGTGGGCCCTCTCTGAGAGCTGGCATTATGCCATGTCCATCCTTGAACTAATCTACTGAAGTGAAGGGAATGTTTTTATGCAGGTTGGGATTCTGACTGTGCCGGTTTCGGCTACGGACAGAGGAGAACATCATGTTGCACCCAGGGACTTTGCATTTGTGCATCTCTCGCAAGTGCACTGTTTTATAGTGCACTCTGAGAGTTCCCTTGTTGCTGTACATTTTGTGGCAAATGTTACACATTATCCCACCGTTGCTCACCGAAACACTGTTGAACATGAGGGATCCTGGGACATCGGTGCCCATACCTACAGCTAAGGCAGGGGCATCTGCTTTGTGGGCAGATTCCCCGCTGTCACTTGCCCCATCGACGTCATCAAGGAGAATGCCCTCATCACTTCCTGCATCAGATTCTCTTGAGGAATGGATACTGCTGCTGGACTGGATGCTGGAGGTGGTGCTCAGGTCTAGAACCATATAGTCTTCTGACATGACCCTGCCATACCCATTCATATGGGAATCCTCAGTACCAGCAGGCGAGGAGGTGTCTTCCCTTATGTCAAGCCCCATCTGATGCTGAGTGCCATATATCTTCACCAAAAATTCATCACGAAGGTCCTTACTAAGAGAAGGCTGTGAGGAGTCCAGGCCCATGTCATCCAGTTCTTTGGTCAACAGTTTACGGTGCAGGTTTATATTAGCACTGTGTCTGGGAAAGGAAGAGGGAAGGGAAGAAAGGAAAAATGTACAGTATTTTTGATTAAAAGTACAGTTGCCAAGCACCAAACCAAAATTCTGATTTAGCAATAACATACAAATATTCCCTACTCGTGTTTCTTGGAAAATTCAGTCTTGTTAAAATTGAACAAGTCCATAGAATAAAACAAGTCAAGCAAAATAAACCCCCATATCACTTTTCAGCTACTGCTCCTCAACATTAGTCCCCAGCAGCAGCTGCAGCCCTTATATCTGATATTTCCTAAATTAGACTAACAGAAAATGCAAAGTGGTGTTCTTGGTCCCTGAATCCCTGCTGACCTTCCTAAAAATCTCTCTCTGGAGAAAATATTATTAATATCTGGAATATCTGTGTACATTCGTATCTGTATCTCTATATCCATACCTATATCCATACCTATATCCTGATCTTTATATATTTATACATATATACATATAAATATATAATATACATACATATGTATTCACATAACTGTGTAAGTGAAAGGAGAAAAAAAATGAAGATAACTGAATGATACATAGTCAGAGGTCCTGATTCTGATAATTCAATTGTGGTATAAAGGGTTTCAGAATCGGGCTAAACTATGATGGAGAAGACTTGAAGGGTTTAGGAGAACAAGTCTCTGAAATCCACATGTAAGTTACTGAAAATCTTAGCCAAAGTCACTGGTTCCATCCTTCTGGGAGGACACTGCCAGTCCTTACTGTATTCTTCCCAGTACAGTGCCTGATGTAGTGCTGAATGACCCAAGCAATGTAATTTCCAGAAAAAAAAAAACAACTGATGGCAATCAAAATTTTGCCCCAAATCAATCAAAACACTTAACCATGGGCTTTGGCTTAGGTATGTGCTGAAGTCACTGTGAGTGCTCAAGAGACACTGGAAAAGCTGTCACTGACGTCAGTGGTCTTTGGACCAGATCCCAAGAGCTGCAAGTTAAAATATTCTCAAGTGTTTTACAGGATCAGGGCCTTTGTTCTCAAGAAGTAAAGCTTCACATTTGCAAACAAACATAAGCCTTTGGGTTAGTAACTGTGTAAAACAGCGTATTATTTTAAATGCTGCATTCTACTCTCCACTTTTGACATTGGCTTTATTTATCCATTGCAGTAGAACCTCACTGATTTGCAGTAGTGTCAGGAAACCCTCTTTGAAAAACTGCATTTTCTAGATTAAGAATGCAACCAACAAACATAGCCATCAAAGACCTCTGACCACAGAACATGCTCTTTTTGTTGAAGTGCTTAATGATGAGAAATCAGTACAAAGTTTTCAATATTAGAAAATTTTATGGCTCAGTATTCAGAATGTGCACCATTTCTGAGTAAATGACAAATATTTATTTAGCTTCTTTGGAGGGTGACTGGATTTTTGAGTCAGTAACAAAAGAATTAGCGAAGTTCTACTGCGTAACATTCTTTGCAAGCTAAGGACCCAAACCCGCAATTTACAACATGCAGACTCACCAGTCTGTCTGCCCATTATAAATTGCAGATCAGAGCCCAAATGTAGGAAGGAAAGGAAAGAGGGGATGGGGGTGGGGAAGAGAGAGAGAGAGAGAGAAAGAGAGAGTTTTAACACAAGAATACTTTAATTTGCAAGAAAGCACTAGGCATAAAATTGGCACTGGAAAACATAACAATGATTAAATATTTTACAGACATTTAGGTCCTACTGTAACAAAAAGGGAGAAGGGAAACAATAGCTATTGGCAATATTTCTTTATCAGAAGCTTTTTTTTTAAGAAACCCTTGGAAACATACCTCTCAACCAGCTGAAGTCCCAAACATGGTACAGCAATACAATGCAGACAAACAAGGAAAATGTAAATGTAGGAAGATTAAATATATGTAGAGTACATTTTTATGTCTCTTATTTTGTGATTCATCTATCTGTTGATCATAATTTATCGTAATAAATAAAGATAACAACAATAGAAGTGATCCATCCCACTCACCTGCAAGTGCAGGTAACTGTCTCTGACATAAAACTGATGTTGAACTGCAGTTTAGTTCAATCATATCTGTTCAGGACACAATTATTCCAGTGCAGGAGGTCTATATGGAGAATTTCTCTCCTAATGTGAGACAGTTGAGAGGTATGGGCAAGGGCAGAGAAAAAAGTGGAGAGCATTCCTTTTTTTTTTTTTTTTTTTTTTTTTTTTTTGTTGTTGTTGTTGTTGTTGTT
>NC_034438.1:32794366-32896234 GCF_002078875.1 Numida meleagris
GTTGTTTTCTTTTGTTTTGTTTTGTTTTTTTTCCTGCATGGGAAACATTCCTTTCACACAAGCAAATATAGCACCATTGCTTTTTTGAGGCGCAGAACTGTAATTATGCATATTCCCACACTGCACTTAGGAAGGCTGAGCTTACCTTGTGATAAGATCAGCTTTCTAATCTTTTGCTAAATTGAGATCACAAAAGAGAGAGAGAAGAAAGCAGAAAAGAGAAAAAGAAAGAAAGAAAGAAAGAGAGAGAGAGAGAGAGAGAGAGAACAAATTCACATTCCAATCCAGACATATCTGGTTAAAAAAATGGCAAAAGAAAATAATATCTGAAACCAATAAAATACAGACTTTAAAGAAGTCTTGACTGTGAAACTGTTTTTGTCAGCTATAATCTCACTTATACTGTCGTCTTGATGGATACTGACTCAGCCACACAATATGAAAAACATAAAGCAAATTAATCAAAGCATATTCACAGCATCCCCATCATCATCCACAAATGAGTTCTAAACAGAGGCATGCAGAGTGCACATACATGAATGATAAACAGTAGTCCTGACAGTCCCTTTCCTTCCTGGTGTCAGATGGCATAAAGCTCCAAGTAAAGTTGCTAAGTGCTGTACAGGAAATGCTTACTGTTAAGGCCTGTCCACACTGACCAGTATTATTACATGACCATAAAAGCGTATTTGTGCTTATCATCATAATGCTAACTGCAAACTACTCATAATGTGCTCATGTGTTTACTTCTTATGATTTCTCCCCCTCCTCTCCCCTCCTCACTCCCCTGCTACCTCAATTTTCTGCAGTGTAGTAACTGGTCAGAATAACTATTACTGTTTCTCACACATTTGTGCTCACTTTTTCCATGGTTTGCTGCTGAGAAAAACAACAGCCAGCCATGCAGTGAAAATAACTTCAGCACTCACTGAATGAAGAGATGTTGAAGAGGGGCCACTGAGCCCCAGATGGACAGAGACCATTCTGAGAAAGACCAGTGTAAGGATGCAAAGCCTGCCGATCCTCTGATAAGGAGAGATGCCTCCCTTATTCAATTCTCACTTACAGCAGTGGCAATCAGTAATCCAATTAAAGTATGTACCAGCCCATAATATCTGTCAGGCAAACGATGTGCAGAAATGTGTGGACAAGTTCTGGCACTCTGCTCAGTAGTGTCCCTTTTCCGCTGTCAGCAGTACTGTTGGATTCTTCTAATATAATTACATTGACTTTTATTCAATTAAGTGCCATTCCTAGTCTTAAAAAAAAAACTACTTTATCAATTGATTCAGGTATAATGCAATAATAAAGATGAACTCATGGCAGTGCATTAGCTCTGCTGTTCATAACTTCTGAACATAGGTTCATTCATAGCAGTCGATTTCCATTATGCAACCACAGTTCAAAAGAATTGATTCTTCTACATTCATTTCTTAATCTATTTCACTTGTGTTTAACACTCTCCCTAAATATCATATGTAAAAAAAATTCTGTTAGGTATGAGAGGATAGTATTGTAATAAAAAGTTCATATATTTGGACACTGGGGATTTGAAATCTTAGGATAAAGCCAAAGTCACAGAGGCTAAAACTTTGCAAGAATTAACAACACTACAAGCTAATGGTACTATCCATACAGAGTTCCAGTAGCTGAATGACCACTGGGATAAGAGGGACTGAAAAGTACATTTTCATAGACACGCAAGTCTAGAGTGCACAGAGTCTGACCTTTCATCCCTTCCTGTCTGTGGCACAACTAAATGTGGCACAGACTGAGTACCCCATTCAAGGTGCTGCTTGAAAAGTGCCCTGCATAAGGAATGTTTTTTTCATTGGCTGCAGCATTCCTGGGGTTTCTTTGGGAAAAGACAACAGGGGACTCCTATGCAGAAGTATGTCCATGTGCGTAAGTGCTGCTATGAAAGAGCACTGACTGGGAAATTCATAAAGGGAGCTGTTTTGGAAAAAGGCAAACAGGCAAGCACTGGCAATTGCCAACTAGAGTAGGATTGAGTTCACAGGTAGAAATGAACCATGATTTGCAATGAAGCCGTGAAGAATATTATCCAAATGGAAAGGCAGAAGAATATGTGGCAGATACTGTATTCAGACCAAGTTGATGCACACAGCAATCAGAGTGGTACAAGAAGAAGAGTAGTATTAAAAATACTGGCCAAGCCCATACATTGTTTCATCGTGCTAACCGTAACTATTTCTTTGCTCCCCTCTTCCAATGCTGATCTTCCTTGCTTTTTTTTTTTTTTCTTGGAAAACACAACTCAGCCACCTTAAATTGCTTCCAGGTCCCCTTCTCCATTCCAAACTGATGTATTTCATTCAAATTCTTTGCAAATCTTTTTCTTCTGCTTAATCATATGCAAGTATTAGCAAGCCCTCCTCAGCCAATGCTAGCCTTGTCACCCGCTCCTCTGCTCCTCCCCACAGCACGTGCACTTTCTTTCTTCAGCTATTCTGTTCCCAGACATGATCTACAATGCCACTCGCTGCTCTTCCCTCTTCTGAGACCATGTAAACAGTGTTCACTGAGTAAGGTGAGGCACAGTGATTTATTCCAGTGCATGATCACTGCCATCGAACAGGTCTGAAAATCACAAAGCAAGAAAGAGCATGCTCCAGCTTTTCATGGCTCCATTATTCCTGATCCCTGAGCTAGCCAATCTACAGATGTCTCTGGTGTCCTTTATACTATTGTCGCAAGGAAAAATGCTTCAGGTACCTACATGAGTGGCAGAAGTATACATATGTATAAAAAAAACATAAAAAAACAAAAACACAAAAGAATCCTCTGAATGACTCTGGACTTCTCAGACTTCTTACTTGTGCACCACCTAATAAATTAAGAGATTTGATTCCAGCAATGGAAACGTTGCATGACAACTGGTTAATGCACTCATCAAGACAGATATATGAGGACAACAGAGTTTAACTAAATGAAGATCTCACTCAGCTCCAGTTAGCAGATCTACCCTGTCCTAGGCAAGAAGAGATAGTGAAGAGGGTTAGTTCTGACAATTGGAAGTAATACATGTGCCAAAGACTCTCCTAGCATCTGTTTAGCTCTGTACTACATGTCACGCACCCTTAACACCAAAGAGAATGTTTTTCCAGGATGTTTTGGGATGCAGTCTATTGTGGCAAGGAAACTTTAGTGAAGTCTAGTTTATTTTAGAAAGCCCAGAATGCCTTATTTTTCATATAATTAACATTCTTCTTCCAAGTTATTACTCATGAATTAGACATATGCTGGGCAAAACTATGTAGAAAGTTCTCACAGGAGGGAATTCAGCTTTCTAAATACAATGATCCTCAAAATGCATCAGTGCTGCTGAAAAGATGATAATGATAATGACAATTCACATATAATCTCAGTTTGTGGCCAACTCGCAAGAGCATCTCACTTTCCTGTTCAACACTGTCCTTTCAGCAACACAATGCAGAGTGCTACAGTGACTACAGCAGCTCTTTGACTGTGGGCATGATCCCACTGGTGATAGTATTCTCCTTCCCTTGTAAAATTCATGGAAGTATTGTTTCATAATTAGAATTTGTTGTTGGTTCCATCCCATCTACTACTAGCAAGCTCCTCTTGTGAGAGACGCACTATGCCTCAACAGAAGAAAAGAGATTGCAAGCTTAGGAAATATGGTCAATTAAACTTACATGCCATTTACACAGCTCATAAATCCAGACTGGGTTCTCATCAGCAGTTCTTTTCTACACCTGTCAATGAACCTAATTTTGTTAATTTACTATCCATTTGTTGGAAAGAAAAATGTAATGCCCGATTTATTTTAGTTTATCTTTATGCAGTCAATCTTTTTCTTTTTTTCTTTAATCTCTTCTTGAAGCAAAGAGAGGAGGACATAGAAAGTGGTATGAATTCTATGCATGACTCAAGACCAACTTTGGATGCACCCATGGCTGCAGTCCTATCAGCACTAGGACAAAACTCACTCTAATGAGCACAGCAGAGTTGGGGAATTCAGATGATATAGGGTTTTCAGTTTGTTTAAATTCAGGTATCATACAGAACACAAAAGGATCTGCACGAAAAGTTGGCTTAAGCATTTTGTTCACAGATTGAGGCAGTGCAGGTTTTTGAAAATGAAACACAGAGTGTAATTTTCTTAATTTTTAGAATAAGAAATATATTATTGTATTTCAATTTTAAGTGAGTGAGAGAAAAATAGAGGGATTCAGCAGAAGTTACTGAGGAACTAGAGAAACTCATTTACCTATTCCAAATGCAGTCAAGACAGAAAGACAAAGCCAGCCGATGTCTCAGTTCAATGTCATAGCTATTGGCCCCTTGCTTTTGGCTAACTGCAAGCGACAAAGTTCCTTCATGAAAATATCACTCTAATATCAAAACCCCTTGCAGCGTTCACCAAAAATCTGAAATGGGTAATTCCAGCATTGCCAGTTATATCCCCTAAATTCTTTCCTCCTATGTTTTCAAATAGAACAATTATCCCAACCTCTTATGCTTCAGATGTTCTGAAAACATGTTTTCTGGCATAAATGCTTTGCCACCATCATCCAGCTCTATCATTCTAAGAACTCAGAGAAATCACAGACAGGTGTTTAGAGTGAGGGAACCATCAGTCTTCGGGCATTTTTACTTTACAGTCTCTGGGCAACTTTTAATTTAAGTGAATCTAGCATTAGGTAATATAATAAATTGATATTTCAGAATGCAATGTATTAAAAATTAAGCATTAAACATCTCTATTTTTTTCCAGGTAATAACTGGCATTTTTTCTTCAAGAAGACAGAATATTTGTTTATTAAACCTGAAATAACACAATTATTAGCAGTTTTAAAATTCTACTACAAAATCAAATGCCAGGATACATTTGTCCAACGGTTTACGTGGAGATTGCCAAGCCTCTTATTAAAGATGGATATGGAGGTAATGGCTCAGATTGTACAAGTCCCATGCAAGCTATACTCCTGCTGTAAATAAAACAATGTGCTGTCAGACCAGCTTGAAATACAAGGAATGCTCCAAAAGTAATGCCTCCTGTTTTATTATCTTGGCTCACAACATCAGAGGCGGATGTTGGTGGTATGGCTGTAGAGGTTGAACCTTCCCATCAGCATTCCATTCCATTTTGCTACCATGTGACTGATGTCAGCAGAGAAGCAGTCTGACAGAACGATGTCTGACATGGAAGTGTGTCTGAAGCAAAGGTGTGGAACTGAGTTCCTCCATGCAGAAACAATGGCTCCCACTGACATTCATGGAGGCTTGCTGAACATTTATGGAGACCAAACAGTGGATGCAAGCTCAGTGAGGTGGTAGGTGGTGCACTTCAGCAGTGGTGACAGTGCTGTGAAAGACAAGTCACATTCTAGATGGCCATGCAGATTTTTACGATGGTGGAATGCAGGCTCTTGTTCATTGTTGGTGAAAATGCATAGCTAATGGTGGTGACTCTGTTGAAAAACAGTGTTTTGCAGCCGAGAATTTGCACAAACAATGAGTGTTATTGGGCTCTTCGTATCTATTATATTTTCCATGGAAATAAATAGGAGGCATTACCTTCAAAGAGACCTCCACATAAACAACATAACTTTCTTTAATTTGTCCTATGAGATGTTTTCCACACCTGAGTTTATCTCCATGGAATTTTTCTCACTATTTTTCTCACTATTCAGCCTGTACTTTTACCTACAATTAAATGTAAGCCAAAATTCTCTTTGTTTCTCTTCACCTTAAAGGCCCTCAATTAAGATGTGTGATTTTTTTATTTTAAATTTAACATGATTTATTTTCTTGCATATCGAAGTGTTGTGGTCTTACCTCAATTTTATGTTCCTTTCCTGCTTATCTAAGTCTGGAACTCACAAAAAGGCTCAAAATATGTGAACATAATAAAAAGTACATGCAGAATTTTATGCTATCTCATAATCTCTGCAGACTGAGTGCTGAGTTTCATGCAGCTAAAATCAAAGAAAGGAAGGCTCTAGCTAAATATAACAGTGTACATATTTATGAGGAAAGATATTGCCTTAATTCTGGTATTTCTTCAAGAATGCAACAGCAATCATTTCCCTCATTTACTTAAGAAAAGCAACAATGAGACAGTTCCTGTAATTTAATTACTAATGGAAACTAATAAAAAATTATTTCCTCAGTTACTATTTTAATTTTTCGACTCTCTCAGTAGTCTTTGAGACAGTCTGTTTGATTCTTCTTGTTGTTGGTTTGTTTTAATAAAAAAAAAAAAAAACAAATCCGTAAATCTAAGCAAAGATAATAAAGGGATGAGGTCCTGATCTGGCCTAAATTATGAAATTCACCTTTATCTGAACAAAGTCAAGATTTTCGCCTGTGCACTAGCACTTCTGTGTACCTGATCAAGCTTAATTTACATCTAAGAGTAAGAGGAAAAGTAGAGATAGGGGCTACACTTTAGAACAATGAGTGAAGATAAAATGCTATGCTGCCTGATGAAACTGGCATTCTTACATTAGCATTTGGGTAATAAACATCAGTTATTGAGGCGTTAAATTGCATAAAATCTGAAAAATATTAACCTTTCATAGGAAGAAAATCCAAAAGGTAAAATACAGTTCAGCACCTATTAAAAAAAGTAAAAAAAAAGTGCTTATTAAATGCAGGAAATAAAGGACAAGCAAGTTCTTGCAAATTAAAGATGTGGAGCCCAGTCATTTCAATCCCTTTCAATATGAAACAAATCACTCACACTGGTCACGAAGACAGCTCCCTCTACACTCAAATTATTCACTTGAAGATAAGCTCCCATCAAACTCTTTAGGGGTTTAACTAATTTACTGCACAGATACGGCACGTCTGTTGTAATAACAGGTAGGATGTATTGGGGTCGACCATTTATCAGAATTAGACTTCTTTTTTCAATTCGCAGTGAATTATGCTGCCTACACTGCTTCTCCTTCTCAGAGCTTCCCATCCCCTTACGGCCCCTAATGTGGCAGGCAAACAAAATTGACAGTCTCATCTTGTCAACAAGGGGTGATTCTCCTGAGAAGCCATTTAACTTTGCAGAGGAAGCAATGTATTAATGTGCCTGTCCCAGGAATGTTAATCATCTTCAAGCTCCCTCTAACTTTGACATGAACGAAATCACCAAATTTGTTTACTAAATGAATCTTAATATGCTAATAAGAGAGCATGACATATATGGTAAAGCCAAACAGATGGTTTGTTTACTCCACTTTGCAACTTTATAAATGTTGTAACTCTGAAGATGTTAGTGAGAATTATTGGTTTGTTGGCAGTGGCAAACATGCCTTTTGCATACTTAATCAAGAGTTAGAGTCAGAAAACAATTTGTCATCGCCTTGGAATGCATAAAAAATGTTAACGTTGAGATGGCATTTCAGGAGGTACGATAACCGACTTTGTGAGCAGACAGTCAGGTTAAATGTAGAACTGATAGCTGATGGAAGTGTTTGCTACCTTATAATTTTTAATGTAAAATCTGACAGGTTCAGGAATCTTGAAAGTCTCAATAATTCAGTACATACCTGTTGGGGTGTTTAGTGAGATGGTCCTTACGGTGTGAACAGAATTACACTTTCACAACAGCTGTGTGTGCTCAGAAGCATCCAAGTCATGTCACGCTCTTAACATATTGCTATTGTTGTCCATTAAAGATCAAAAGATATTACAAAGAAAAAGCACGGCCACGGGCTCACTTGCCAAAGTTACTCAGAAACAATCAAAATTGTGTTGCAACACTTTGACCTCAAAATTTACTAGCTTCCTGGAAGCCAAACAGACTCATTACAAAACAGCTAGCACTCTTGTCTAATATCCAGACTGGCTGAGAAAGTTTGGAATAAAAATGTGTACCTAATGGAATATTTCCTAAGTGAACTAACAAAATGTAGCAATGTTACATGCACAAGAAGGTCATCATACATGGCGCATGGTCTTTCCATGGAAATTATTATAACTCAGCAACTCTAACAATCAGTCCAACTGACATAAGCTGTTTCTACAATCTACATATGCTCTAAGGCGGAGTTTATCCCTAGGCATAGAACTGATAAAAGGTTCTGCACAGCAGTCATGTTTTAGATGCTCATCTCCTGTGTACTGAATATTTGCTGTCTCTAACACAGAGTGCATTTCCTTTTAAGAAGTACTGAGGAAACATACAGTTAAGAATTAACATTTATTTTAAAACTTAAATCATATAAATACTAAATGACTAAGTTTTATAATCAGAAGTTTTAGGCTTTCATTTTATTTACAAGTGACATGCAAAATGTGATTATTTTGCATGATTTTATGTGAAGAGTTCCTTCAGTTCAGCATCCCACTTATGAATTTTACTGTTTCAAGTTTTGGGAAATGCAAATATCTCAAGATAAAACTCAGTCAGTACAGTTAGCTTACTCCAGCTCTGCTCAGAAACCAACTATTCTCTCCAAGATACTGATGCACAATAGCATATTACTTCACGGTTTGCTTAGAAAGTTCATAAACTCTTTAGTAATTGTATTATAAGTTCAAATTCATAATAAACACTCAGATGCAAGATAGTTTCACCTGATTTTGGGTTCCAATACATAAACAATCTCTTTCAGTTGCAATGAAAGGGCAACGCTCACTCCCACTGCTTTCTTTGTCTAAAAATGCTGGTTTTATTTATACAATACCAGAGGAACTATAAAACCAAATATGACGTGGCACTTCAACAGGGTTCCTCTATTTGTAATTTTACATTACTAAATAAGTATTCCTTTCAGGTCAACTAATAGCTGATTATCCTACAATCTCCCTTCACTGACACCCCAATTCCTGAATAATTTCAATGCTCTGAGATTCTTCCATACATACTGTTGCCAGCAGTTATTAAATTCTTAACTTTTTACCCATCCACAGGAGACTGTGCAAAGATATCTAAGGGAAGTATGAGTTCAGCTTGCTGTCCAAGGATTATTTTGGAAGAAACATTAGCGGCCGTCCCAGCCTGGTGCTTATATCTCATTTGAAACATCTACTCATTCCTGACCAACAAAGAAAATTTCAATAAAGTACTTTTACTGGTTTAACAGCAGTGAGCTCCTGGGATTGTCAAAGTGCTCAGTCTTTTCCGAGGAGAGAAGGAATCAGCAGCTCAAATATAATTAACCTTCCATTCTCAATGCAAACTGCCACGCACAGGAGCTCTGCAGTCTATTAGTGAAGTTATAATGGCCAACAGGCAGAGGCAAAATTGGTCAAAAAGTTGGCTGCTGCTGTCATATTTTTAGAATTATGATTAATGACACTAATAATGTGGATGATTACTGATATGTGTATCTCCTGCAGTTTATCATATTGCACTGGCTGCCTACGTCCACAATAAACATGATGCTATCATTTACCTCTTTATTGAAGGCAATCCTTCTCTTGAAGGAGCACATTCTAATTACTTTGTAATGTTTTATGTCTTAAACATTTTGCAGCTCTGGACCTTGCCAACTGCTTCATGTCTACCATTGATTAATTACAGAATGTTTAATCAAAATTTAGAACCTAATGCAGTCATTTACGAGTGTGCTACAGTGCCAAGGTAGTTAGGCTGCCATCCCAAGCCTGGAGAGTGTTGGGTTCAAAATTAAATCCCAGAAATGTGGAAGATGCCAAAGATTTTACCTTGGTGATTTGAGCTTAAAATCTTACTTCAGTTGATGAATGACAGGAACCCACCGAAAATAAGAGGTCTGTCTTGTGCATATATGTCTGCTCGTATGTTCCTATTACTTCTTCCTTCTGCAAATGTCTTCATTTCTCCCTTTATGCCATTGTTGCTGCAGTTGCTTCTCAACTCCTTTACAAGCTTTCCCTGCTGTTAGAGCTCTTTCAAATGCCAGTCAAGAGAGTATAGTTTTGAAGTGGTTAAACAAGTGAAAAATAATTTGCAGGGACAAATACATAAGTTTTTTTTTAATGTGGATTTTTATGGTACTGTCATACGACCATTCACCGTTGAAGTTAAGTGTTTTTTTAATACCATTACTGAACTGCTGAAATGGATGCTAATATAGCTTGGAGTGCTAATGTCAAATCCTGGTAATAAAAAAGACAGACTGCTGAATGAAATAATTTCAAGTAAAAAATAGAACAAAAGTGCTCTCACTCTCGCTCTCTACTTTTATTGAATTGGGACTGACTGAGCCAATTGCTTTAGAAGTCTGTAAAACACAATTACTAGTGAGCTGACTGACCCAGCAGTGCCCCTTCTGTGACAGAACAGACTAAAAAGGCTGCAGAATTAGTGCTGCTCCCCTATTTGGCTATCAGACCTGAGAGACTTCCAAGGCAGGATCTGTTATCCTTCCTGCCAGGACCTGCCTCCATTCCTCATCAAATCTCAATTCTGCATCTTGCATAATATATCATCTGCATGCATCTCCTTCTTGGAACAAGGGCTCATTTACCTTTTCTGAGTGGGAATCTTAAGTTCTCTTTCAATCTGTTGTATTTTTAGATCTTTATCTACCAACATAGCAATATTTAGGTGTCTCAGTACACACAGACACACACACACATACATATGTGTTTGCACTACATTTATTTCCACATTTTTTGCTGTAAATGCAAAAGCAGAATGTAAGATTTATGAGCAGCAAAATTAACTATCTCCCATTTGTATTTTCAGTTGTAAGTGGCTGAAGAGTAATTGCTTTTTTATTTTGGCATAACAAAGAAAGAGGGAGGGGAGAAAGAGAGAAAGAGAGAGAAAAGAGGAATAGAAAGGAAAAAAATGTATTGAACTGGAAATGGGCAACATTTTTCCCTAGTTAATAAAATAAGCAATAAAGTTTGTAAAGCACTAGAGTGAGGATCAGTAAAATTGGAAAAAAACAATATAACTTACTACTCACGTTTCAGACTCATAGCTTGGCATGTAATACAATTTAGGGTTTTTTTTTTCCTTTCTCTTCCAAACAAACAAACAAACAAAAAGTATAAAAGTGAAGTTACAGTAAAAAGTAAAAGACGTCTCCTTAGAACGACCCCATCTTTTCTTTCTCTCCGTCTACTTCCGCCACGTAAAACCAACCATTTCACATTTATACACAAGGCCAACAAAGTCCTTCAACCCCTTATTTTTTTGCAACAGTGTACATTTTGGCAAATCTAAAACTCTTTCATTTCTCTTCTAAGTCCATTTAAATGAAGCTTGCAGGTGCCTTATGGCAAAAAATGTTAAATTACTTCTTAGACAGATCTTTCTCAGTAATGCTTTTTAGGGCAAGCTTAAATGTGAAATAAGCTCTTAATTAGAAAAAAAAAAGAAAGAAAAACTTCCTTCGCACAAAGCAAAGTGCTAATTTAAAAGATGTTGCTGGGAAATAGGAGGTACTACTAAAAGCCTTAGATTTTTGTTAGAAGTGGTGGGCTCAAAAGTTCTGTCAGGAAGTCTCCAGTATTCACCATTAGTACGATCAGCTTGTGAGAAGCTGTAAGTGGTATCACACCCAAGATATTCCTGTGTGTTACCTTAGGACCCAGGAGGCTGTCCAAGGCATCTCCAGTGCCACTGGGAACCTCTCATGTGTCCCTGTGGCACACGAGGGAACAGATCCTCCAGTACCCACGGCACAATACTACTGACACTGCACACCATGTATTGCTCCTGAAGAGCGGCACAGGACAGACAGGTCATGCACATAAAGGTGGCAGTCCTTGCCTGTAATTCTCAGCCAATCTATCTGGGCCATGACCTACCTTAACTTGCCAAAAACCAATGGGATAGGAAAGCAAATGAGCTTTGTTTCACTATATTGATCGTCCATTATATAATGCTGCTTTAAAAACTACCCACTGACCTCACAAACCCTAAGAGCAAGTACATTTTTGGGGCTGAGTGCAACTGTGGACAGTGTCTACTTTTGTCTAGATATACAGGCAGGACTGACATACTGTCCTTCAAAACTGTTGCGGCTGTCATGAGTCATCTATTAGTTGTAATTTATTCCCCTCTAGGTTATTTTTTTCAAGGTCATTTCTAGAACTTCATAAATTTTCAATTTTCAGCTAAACTTAAGTTTAAATTCAGATATGATCCAGCATAGTCACAAAGTTCACATTCTAATCAATAAAATGGCCCAAATGTAGGGGTGGGAACATCGTCACCATTAAGTGAAGAAAAAAATGGCCTCATCCAGAAGTAATCTTTGCTTAGATGATAAAATCAGATGTAAGATTTGCCTCTTCAAGTGACAGTTTCTCTTGTTCGACTTGTCTGATAAACAAGCACAAATGAGTGCATGATGAATGTATATATGATGGTTGTCTTTCAGGGCCATGGACACCTTTTCCTCTAACTCAGACAAGTATGAAGCCTCATGTTTTCAAATTTCTATGCCCACTGCCCCTACAGATTCTCTTTCCAATCCTTTCAGATGTTGAGGTGTCACCTTGATTATCAACATTCCGCAGAAGGAAGCGACAATGTAACCGTGATGATACCTGAGAAGAGACAGTATGCTTTGTCTGTTCTAGGGAATGCATTCCAGAACCAGATATGTCTCATCAAGCACTGCTGTAAATCTATTCTACAACTAACTAAACCTTAAACATTCTAGGATTCAGAATTATTCCTCTGACAGACATTTTCAATTCAACAGCCCTTCCACCCTAACAGATTTCTTATAGGCATTAATGTCTGCTGGCTTCTCTCTCCCTGCTTTGCCAGCAGTTCCTGCGCTGCTGAGCCTCTCCAAATGATATGCCTTGGAGAAGCAACAGCACTTTTCCATTGCCATGTTCTCCTGCTTTCGGTTCTTTCCATCTTGAGCATAGGTCAGCATGAAGAGCTGGCCCTTGCAGAAGCAAACTGTTCCCTGACATGATTTACCAGCTCCTTTCACTCCCAGGCTCCTTGAACACACAACCTGCCTTTTGTTCGCCACTCTAAGAGAGCACCTCTTACAATGTCCTTACTGAGTAATACCAGAAGCAGAAACTGTGTACAAAGATTACCTGTTTTGCATTTCTCCCAGCTGAGCAGTTTCACAAGGTTTCATCCCCAGGTGCCTCTGCTTTTCTATTCTGACAGTTCCTATCCCTTTCTCTGCCATGGCTCAGCAGCGCAGTTACCTGTCTGCGTACTGCTTCTCTCCTTCCTCTGAAGCTGTAATTCCAAAGGGCAGTGCATGTGCAGCTATTCTTGCCACAAGTGTGTCTTTTTCAGTCTTTCATCATACCTCCCCAGATTCCTCTGCCTGAATACTATGTCTCTGATGATGCAGTATCTTGTTCCATTTTCACTCATCTGTTTTCACTTATCCATTTTTTCACGCATCATTCTGGGAGTAGAGCCCTAGTGCTATCTTGTGCCTAGGAGAGAGAGCTTCCTCCACTGTAGCAGAAATTCTACTGTCTTCTGCTGCAAAGTTTAAAAAACAGCTAGTCATTCTCTGCAGCAACTAACGTTAAGTAGATGCTTCACTTCCCCTGCTTCCAAAGGACTTTATGAAAAAATCCTCAATTTTCTCCCATTCTCTGGAGAAGTGTTTTGGTTCTTTCCAGTTGTTTCCCATGAACTGAGGGGCAACCAGGATATTATGAATAAGCATTCATGTTCCCAATGCTGTCTTCTCAAATAATCTCTTTCACTGAACATTAAACACACACAGTCTGTGCAGGAAACTGAACAAAATGAATTAAAGATTTATACTATTTGTCACAACACATAACAGGAAAAATTGCTCAATATATGTCTTGCTTTTAGCTAGTGATTTCAGTGCTTTACTTATGCTTGCCACCTGTCCCAATCCAAGTATGGCAGTTTAAATAAACTTTTCAGGTCACTGAAAATTCCTTGACTTACACTGTGAGATCACATAACAAGACATCTTGCACTGCATGAATCTGTACTCTCACTGTCAAAGTGATACTATTTTGTGCACCAAAAGAAAACAAAAAATGATGCCAGCAGATAGTTTCAAAGAACAACTACCACCTCCAAATCAAACCCAAAACAAATGAATAGGTGTAGTTGGAAAAGACGATGCTGGATTTGATTCTGTTACCTTTACTCATAGAATCATATAATTATAGAATCCTTAGGAATTGGAAGGGACCTTTAAAGGTCATCTCGTCCAAATGCCCTGCATTGAACAGATACAGCTTGATCAGGTTGCTCAGAGCTTGGTCCAGCCTGTCTCCAGGGGCAGGACATTCACCACATCTCTGGGCAGCCTGTCCCAATGACTCACACCCTCACTGAAAATGACTTTTTCCTTATATCCAACCTAAATCTCCCCTGTTTTAGTTTGAAACCATTTGCCCTTGTCCTATCACCACAGACTCTGCTAAAAAGTCTGTCCCCTTCTTTCCTGTAGCTCCCCTTTAGATACTGGAAGGTCACCTCGCAGTCTTCTCTTCTCCAGGCTGAACAGCCCCAGCTCTCTCAGGCTGTCCTCATAGGAGAGGGCTTAATCAAGCCCTAAAGAGGCTTATATAAGTAGCCTCTTTAGGGCATTATTAATTTCTTACTTTTTTATAAATAAAAAAATTCTCAGTAATAAATTATTTCTATGCATTCAAATTTCAATTCTGCTTCTCTTGTTCACACTGGTGAGTACGCAATGTGTCAGGCAGTACCTCTATGTTCAACATGACTACTCATGAAAGAGGCTAACGATGTTAAGGGTGGCACAAAACATGTCTTTATGATCCAGGTTCCCTTGGGTAAGGAAGAGTTATGCGAACATTAGCAATGGGACATATCTTAGCGACTCTGCAACAGGAAACCTAATGGTTCATACAATTGTATTGGATATGCAGCTAGTTTCATCAAGAACTGCATCATGTCCAGAAACAGCAGTATGTATGTAAATATATTTAAAAAATGTAGAAAATAGCTCTTGTTTCCTGACAAATGGCTCATCAAACACCTAATGTCTTAAAAAACTATTTCTCTGTTCTTATTGGAAGAAATTCAAGCTGTATGGGGGCAGCTACTTATATTAGGGGAAATCCACTAATAGTTATCATGGACAAGTGTGAAGTATTTCTTGAAGCTACCTGTTCCTAGAATTGAACGCATCAACATAAATAAATTCTTTAAAAAGTTATCTGTATAAGATTCCAACCAATAGTAGGATGATGAAAAAAAATGGTTGCTGTTTTGTCAAGAAGGTGGTAACAGGAGGCAGGTAGCAGCTTTCTCACATCTTCACCTGCCTTGATAATGTATCCAGTGGCTCATCATAGGTGACTGATGTTAATTTTTGCCAGCACACCTGTGCAGGGCTGGAAGTCAGGTAACCTCACAAAAAGTGTGTCTCTGCTTTTTCAGTATAGTTACACAGAGGCCTATATCCACACAAATGTATTTCTGGAGATATCAGCAGGTTTTAATAAACCACCTACAGATGTTTTGCTCCATACAAATCAAGGAGTTTACATGTTTAAGTCTGTACTGATTTAACTAGCAATCAAATGGCATGATCACACTTGGCACCAAGAGTTGCCTCATATTTATTTATAAGTCACCCTAAGAAGATATTTTGTTTTTAAATTTATTCATGGGGCTTTTCTCATCTTGTGGACCATACACACACACACACTCTGTGAGAAAATTTTAAACCAAATCTGAACAATCAATATTCCTACTTTAGTAGAAGAAAGACAAAGTGAAAAGTTCTTGCTTTGCTCCTCTGAACAGTTACACTAAATATTAATTTATTTTGTGTACAACGAGCAAAAGGAAAATGTGGTGATGTGTCATTACTAATGCTGAGTTGTAGCCTAAGAAACACAGATGTTAATAGTGCCAGTGCTGAGGTGAAATGTGGATTCACCTAAGGCTGACAGAAAAAATGTCTGTATTTCTCCCTAAGATCTGACATAGATCCTCAATGAGAATTACTGAGAGCAGAAGATCCACTGGGCCTCTTGTTACATTTCGTCCACACTCTTCTTGGCTCTACCTTTCTTGAGCACCCGCACCTCAGTGCTGGCTTCACGGACCCACCACAAGTATTTCTTCGTAACGCAAAGGCACTGTTTGCTGTTGCAAGAGTCACAGATGAGGCTAGGAAGCAAATCCCAGAGGAACCCAACAGCCAGGGCCAGGCCCCTTCTCCTCACTCATAAGCAAATCTCTTCCAAGTCCAGAAATAATTGCCTTTTCAGACAATTCTTTCCATTCAAGTGGAAAGTACTCGCATGAACTTTTCTGCCCTTCTTTCTCTTTTCCCACTAAAACCTACATTGGAAAAAGTGTCTTTCTGTTCTAAAAGCAAACAAGACATTGCTCCTAATCACAGACATCATTTTCACTATTGTTTCTGTTACTATTTACTTTACATTGCCTTTCTGTAACAAGATATAGCCTGTATGTCTTGCCTTTAGAAGCAAGGACATTTGAAGTAAATACAGAAATAGCAATGGATGAAAACCTAATTCAGGGAGTGGCTGGTGCAGAATAGAATAAAAAAATGACCTTGGCAAGAGTAGAGTTTCCAGAAAATGAGAGATAGTTGTATTCCTCTATATGGGGAGAGGGTCAAAGACATAAGGATGTAAGGTTTGATGAGTGCTGTTACTTGTAGCTGAGAAGACAATGAATAAAAAAAAAGCCCTACTGAAAAAAAAAAGCTGGGCTCAGTAGAGCTTGAACATTCAAAAGCACTACATTTTAACTTCTAGAATGGAAAAGAGAAGTAAATACTGGGACACTGACAGTACGTGCAGGGACTTTCCTGTACTTTCCTCTGCCCTGTATTGAAAAAATATCTGTAAGGTGGGGACTCGTGAGTCTTCTGATTATCTTGACCCTAATTTACAAAGAATAGCAGTGCTTAGTCAAAGATTTTAGAAGATATTGCAACCATTCCAGCAGAAGAATATTTATATAGAATTTGATGATCTATAGATGGTCGAGGAATGGTAAAGCTGATTTTGGTCAATCCTTAATAGGCATTGCTGCAGGATATGTTCCAAAATAAAGGGTTGAAGCTGTGACACACAGGAAAAAACCCTCCTTCAGTCAAAGCAGTGCTGTATTTGCTCCTAGTGTGATCTGCTGCCTCTGGTAATTAGCTATGTGTATCACAACACTACCTTTGCAAAGCTCCTACAACAGCTACCACCATCGTCAAGAATTCAGAGTTCTTGGATGCAAGAGATACGGGGAATATCCCAAGATAAGCTTTTGTTTTCTTTTAGAACGTTTCCCTTAATAGTTATAACATTATTATTAGTATTATTAATATAACTGCTAGCAATATTATTAACAAAAGTATTAATAATAAAGATTAAAACCTCTCAAGACTGTAGGCTATGAGATAGCTAGAACTTCCACTTCATTGACAAGATAGTACTGAAAAAATCATTTAGTTTTAATTTGAAAAGCAAAGTATTTCTAAGCTTCTTTAGCTTAAGGGTGACTTGATCATGTGAGTGATAACACAAGCAAATCACACAGACTTTTTATAATGTGTCCAAAAGAATGAAATGGTAATACATGAAAATTTTTATCCAGGAGTGCTTACTGTGTGCCTTAGGTAGCTATTTCTTATTTCTCCTACAGCAGTTAATAGCAAAATGCCTCTGAGCTTTTAAGTGAAATAGATTTAAATGGCTGGAAAAAGTTGTCACTTTGCAATGCCTTTCATTTAGTTATCCAGTTATCTTTGAGGTGCTGTCCACGATTTGAAGAGCTTGAAACTAAATTTAGGCAATGCCTCTCTCTAAAATAAAAGAAAAAATTTAAAAAAAAAAAAAAAAAAAAAAAAAAAAAAAAAAAAAAAAAAAAAAAAAAAAAAAAAACAAAACGAAAAAATTGCATGGAAAAGGGTGATTTAGGGTGATTAAGCAGTTTGCAAAAATAATATAGATATTTCTCTCTCAAATCTCTGAAAGAATTAGCAAGAACTATGACAGTATCACTTGATTATTTCAAGGCAGTTCCAGAAAAATCGGCAAATCAGGAGTGCTAATGAATGTGGAAAAAAATCAAGCCTGAATGGGCACACAAACTGTACCTTTTCAGATTTTTGGAGTGCATGACCACTCTTAAATCTTCACATTTTAAGTTGTATTATACCTAGGAATTTTTGTTTTTCTGAGTATAACAAATAAATGAAATGTATTCTGAACGTTAGTGATGGAATGATAAAAAAGATGGCTTTGTATCTTATACAATTCAAAATAATATCTAAATAATAATTTCGTATTTAAATATGTAGCCTGCTTTTTCAGTTCCTGAATCACAGATTTTGATTTTATGGCTTACACTCAATTAGCTTAATAGGAGTATCCTACATAGTTCACAAAATATTTTAAAAATGTGTCCTATTTTAAACTTTCATTTCTCAGAAATATTTTATGTTTGTCATCACAGTTATCTCTTTGTTAGAACAGATACATCTTTACTATCCTAGCTTTATTATTAGCGTAATTTATCACTGGTTTCCTTCTGAAATCTAATTCTTTGCCTAATGTTCCAAATCCTAAATGTAGTCACTTCTTAATTTACAGTCCATGCAAAGCTGACTAACATTTCATAATTCACTTGTGGCAACAGACCATCCAAGCCAAATTCTGGACTTAGAAAACCTATGCAATTTCAGGAAGTCAACATATCTAAATTTTGCATAGATCATGCCTTTGACTCATATGCTTTTCTTGACAAACTCAATTCTAATAAAAGTTATCAGGACACCTGAAGAAGGGAGCCCTAGTTTATTTTTGCCTGCTTCGTGTACTGTGGTTTCATCCTACTGTAAACCAAACTTCCTAGACTGTCCTTTTTATCTGTTTTGAACTTGTTTTCTAATGTTTGTTCCTATTCTGTTTGATGGACCAAAAACCATGAGATAGCTGGGGACTGAACTCTCCATCTAAGTCTCCTCAGCATTAAGTTGCTTTTATTTTCTATGACATGGTACATTCACTTTCTAATCCCATCAATTTCAATGGTAAAAATAAAGGAGCTGTGTAAGATGTTTAGCTACGTTTAATTTCATTCCTGTATCTGCTGAATTTTTACAACATAATGAAAAAATATGAAACACAAATAAAGGAAAAGAGAAGACTTAATCTCGCCATCACTCCATGAACCAGGGAGATTTTGTTACGTGATATATGATCACTATCACATGTGAGAACTTTTATCCACAACTATGAAATAACTGTGTTATTCTACCACACTGACAAATTCCATTTATATTACATGTTCCTCGGGGTTGAAAAAGAATGGTGTATATATATATATATATATATAAATATATATATACATATATATATATATATAAATATATAATATATGTATTTATATATATATATATATAAACAAAACCAAAACAGCACACAACAACAAAAAAAACCCCAAGTTAAAGGACCAGCTGCTTCTGTTTAAGCCCAGCTATTTCAGTATTGATGCAGCATAGTTAGGACATGATGTCACCTGAATATACCCTTGATGATCTTAAAAATATGCAGAGGTCTAGTCTCTGCTCTCTGAGTGTGCTTAATTCCCATAAGTTGGGAAGAAAAGAAAGTGGACTAGATAACCAGGGTACATAGAGTGTGTATACATTCCTCTAAAGAGACAAATATTTTCCTCCTATTTACTTGTTCTTGCTACAAAGTAGCAGCTAGTTTTAAAAACCGAAGAGAAGAAAAAGTATTCTTTTACATTTCCTGTGTTCTTTTATATGACCCTATGGGGATGAAAATCTTTCTTTTATTGCAGTCCTTCCATTCTCTCTCTCTCTCCATCCATTCATCCAACTGTCCATCCATCCTTTTCCCTCCTTCCTAGTTCTGTGGTTTGATATGCATGCATGAAGACATTTGTATTGTATATTATTTACCATATATTTAATAGAAGCTTTTCTTGATTTAAAAGCTGCAAGGAGAAAAAAAATAAATGTAATGAACTGCAGCTTATAAACACAGGTTCGTAGGTATACAGAAAGAATAATGACATTATCTTGCCAGTCACTTAATAGGATGGCAAATATATACTATTCTGAACGCCAAGCAACAATGAAAGACTTGAAGTGATGAAACTCTCTCAATGTCATGGGAACATGATTGTCACTTGTCATTACTGTGCATCTCTCTATTTATTCATATACCCTAAACTACCTATTCGTACATAATTCAACACACTTAATAATGTAGAAAATCAGTTAATATTTACTGACCTGTCTCTGCTTCTCCGTGATGGGAACGCAGCATTACAGCCAGCCACTGTGCAGACATGCATCTCTTTTAAATGAACGTTTCTGTAGTGAAGCTTCACACTGTAGGAACTCTTGAAACTCTTCTTGCACACGTAGCAGATCTTGGGGTCTGGGCTTGAGCACATTTCACCTTCTGGGGAGAACTTCTGAGGGCTGTTATAGTTGAATGTGGAAGCAAAACTTTCATGAAGGGCAGCCATACTGGCACTTCCTCCATTGTACAGTCCATATTGGCTCATGTAGAACATATCATATGTAGGGTCTGTATATTCTTCCTTCACCTTAATGACATCCTGGTTAGAAGAGTCATTGTGGTTTTCATCTGGTCTGTCACTGTGCATCATGGATTTTTCAACAGGTTCATGGAGGCGATCATCACCTTCCATGGATTCTTCACACAGTTTGGGCTCTGATGACTCGGACTCATTTTCATAGTCTCTCTCATGCTCCTGGTCTTCCGATGTCATACTGTCTGCCCTTCTTATATCTGGTCTGGAAATGCATCTGCTTCTGTCAGTTTTGGAAAAGTCTTTCACAGACAAGCCTGGGCTCATTTCTTCCTGAGAATGGCAGTGATTGTCATGACCAATGTCATTTACTATTGTGCTGCTGTCATTCACCTCTTCATCTTCATCATCAAATTCATCAGCAGTATCAATAACTTCCTTTTCTATTTTAACTGGCATGCTCGACTTCCTTGGCTTCTTCTTAGGGGCAAGATCAGCATTAGGCTCTGAGGTGGGCATCAGCACTGATGGTACTGATGACTCTGAAGGAGGAGGGGGATGCTGCTCCATGCCACTTGCTGCTGGTATTATTGGACTGGTAGGGAGGGAGGTTGGAGGACTCACCATTTCTCCAGGAGTAAGTAAATTTCTGTAAAAAGGAGGAACAGGCTGAACAGTCTTCAAAGCTGGAAACACCAGCTGACTGGGAAGAGGATTCTGTAGTACAGGATCTAGAGGAGGAGTGGTAAATCCCATCGGTGGACGCCCAGGGCTTGTTAAAGTTAGGCTGGATTTTGTACTTGCTATGACCGGGGTGGCAGCACCTGATGTAGCACGAATTAGATCTTTGTCTCGGTTATTTCTTAGCATAGGCATGTGGAGGCGGGGGTTGGGATTAGCACTGTGACGATTGCGGCTTCTGAGAGAGCTGAAGACCATGTTGCAGCCCTCAATAGTGCACCGGTGCTTGATTTTCAGGTGAACAGCATTGTAGTGGATTTTAAGCGTACCTTTGTCATAGAAAGTTTTGCCACATGCATTACAAAACACTCTTCCTTTTCTAGAGGCAGACCCCATTCTCCTCATTCTGTGAATGCGGAATGAACTTTTAGTATGTTCTGTTTTCGATAAATCATTGACAGGAGTAGGCGTCTGAACAGGAGAGACACAGGGTGGCTCAGTTTTGGGTTCAACATTTGTGATGCTGGTCAAAGCATTCCTGCTGGATGTCTGCTCATTCTTGAAAGGTGTAGGCGAAACTTCAGATTCACTGCTCTCATTATATTCATTTTGAGCTGTAAGGCTTGGTTCACGGAGCCTCATTGCTGGCTGTTCCAGCAGGAGGCCATTTGGAGGCAGCCCCAACAGTGGAGCAGAGACTGGATTTATGTATTGGAATGGTAGGAGGAATGCAAGGCTATTCGGGATGTTTTCAAAATGATGAATGCTGGAAGGGTTACTATTCTCCAGGTGAGCAAGGAGACTTGGGCTCCTGGTGCGATTATTGCTTTCAATAAAAGTCCTTATATCTGAATCTGTCTTTGAAGATGGCACAGCCACAGCCTGCCCTTCTTTTTCTTGAATTGCCATCAGCTCCACAATGGATTTGGTTTCTCCAAATCTCAGGAACTGCTGAAGGGTAATGATCTCTTCTTCCCTGGACATTATGGCCCAGCGGTCCAGCACCTTGCCTGCAGCATCCTAGAGGCCATATCAAAGAAACAACAAAGACAAACACAAAGAAAAAACTTATTGATTCTGCATAATTATTGAATTCAATAGAAGGCGCTCTGCTGCCTGCACATGAAATACTAAGCTCAAAAAACAACATGCAATCAGTGTTAACAGAACTCAACCAAAAAAGCAAACTTTTTCAGCCATGCAAATACCATAATTACAGTCACAGTTAGAGAAAAAGATTGAGTTTAATAATGTCAGAGCAAACAAAATGTGGAACACTGGGGCTCTGTGATCTGAAACACCTTTGATACTGCTGTTTTAACAGCAGTGATCTATATATTATGCAAAGGTTTAGCATACATTTGTTGCTGTGCACTCCATTGTACAATATGGAAAACTGTACCTTAACTGATGTTAAGCAGTGTCACTATAAGAAAGAGCTAAATAAATGAATTTGATAGATTTGTTTTTCAAATATAAGTAAACATAGAGCTTAAATTGCTCATGGACCATCTCACAAGAAATTCTGATGCAAGGCAAACAGTCTTAAACATAGCACATAATACTAGTATCTTCCTCCTTTTTAAAAATTTTTTCTTTTTCATGACAGCAATATGGAAAAACACATTCATTATAAACTTACATCAAAAGGTAGAAATAGAGAAATTGTTTTAAGCATAACTGGAAATTGATTGTAGACTTGCAGTCTTGGTATGGCTTAGACTTAAGGGATGACTTTTTGCTATAAATGACAGTTAAAAATATGTAAAAAGTAAGCATCTGATGGACGTAGATAGCATAAATGTGTAAAAATGTTGTCTCTTAACATTGCCTTCTGATACCAAGGGAAAAATCCAGAGAGAATACACATCAGTAATCACTAGACTATCTGTTGTTAAATATACATTAAAAAGCATTTCACACTTTCATTTTTGCTAGTAAGCATGAGATTTGCCTGAAGGTAGGACTTAAAAATTCTGCAATGTAATGTCAGGCAATCCATTCCAGCATGTATTGATAAAAAGATATTAAAATACTTATATAATGAATACATCATTTTATTGGCATCTTTCCTTTTGGGCAAATGCTGGACATAACATCAACATGGTAACTATAACCAGCAAGCACTGTTGCATGCCATCAAATCAAAATTATTTCAGTGCTTCCTCATGCATTAAACAGTTTGAAATCCTTGCAAAGATACCCCTCTGTACTGTCTCTGATCTTTTAAAATCTTGACTCTCAGCTTCAGAACCCATTCAAACATTCTGGTCTACACATTACTGCAAAAACCACCAGTTCTTATTTGATTATGAAGCCTGCAAATATCTTTCAGTTTTTGCAATCTTCATTTATTTATTTGTTTGTTTATTTTCAATTTTCAGAATATTGATTCCTTCCTCCCCTCCCCAGAAGCCTCCTTCTAGAGCACCAGAAAATGGCATTTGCCCCAAATATGTAAAGCGTGTATTTATTTTATTTAATCTATTTTTTATCATTTCAGCTCTGATGCATGTCACCTTTCTAAATGCAAAGTTAATGGTGAAGGTTGATGCCATGTAAGCTTCAGAACCTTGCATGCCAATGCAGAATGTTTTGAAAGGTTCCATGCACAATAGCTCACAACGAAACATTACAAGGCTATGAAACCGTCAACAGTAATTAATTACAGAATATCCTTAGAAGAATTCTCACTGCACTGATGGAGAAAGATGTGGAGCACCAGAACCAATCTCTAAGCAGAAATCATCCAGCATGCATTTACACAGAGATGAAAGAAACGCTGTCATGCAGATGCCGGTCCTGGTCTGAAGGATTAGTCAGGAAGTGTTCACACCTTTAAATACCTTTGAGCTCTGTGGACATCCGTAACTGTTATGCTCCCCCTGTTCTACTAGTCAGATGGAGGAGCATTTTAGAGGCAGTCTGTGCTATCTAGTAAAAATCATCCAGAACACAAAACCAACAAGAAAAATACCCCACAAACTCTCAACAACAAAAGAAGCAAAACAAAGAACAGGTTTACTTTTCAAAGCTCCAAGATTATATTGCCCCCACTCTCATCAACTTGCTTTGATTACTCTCCCCATGAATGCCACCTAAAGTTCCTTGCATCTACTCCTCCTGCTACTTGCAGTCAGCCATACTGGTTCTGCTTTTGACAAATTCTTATGTGAAACTCAAAAAAAAGTCACCTGTGACATAGTTTATACACACACATTTCCAATCTGAAGCCACAAGTATTCATTGCTTCTAACTGTAACTTGAAGATGGAAATAACATTGTCTAATTTACACTGCTTGCATGTATTGAATTAGAATCCCTGACTGCAGCCAGCTGCAGGCTGCTTTGTAATGTACTACTGGTAGTAATTTGTTTTGTTTTTGCTTTAATTTGTAAATCACTCACAGTCTTATTTAGCAGATGGATGTTTTATAAAAACAGATATTTAAGTAAATAAAAATTGGATACAGCCTGTACGAGAATAACTCATGGGAATAGTAGGTACAGGTCCTGTAACAGACTGCCACATCAGTGGAAGGTTACTTCACGCAGTCTCCCATCCGATCACTGTAGAACCAGCTGTTAGTGTGCACAAGACAGAGAGACAGTGTCCAAACACTGGGGCTCCCTTTGTGCTTTCGGGGAATTATTCCACAGCTAAAGTCAGAGAGCTGGCAGCTGGCTACACAACCTACCTCTCCATGAGACGCCACCCTCTTCTGTCCCATTTAGCCAATGACAGAATGTTTTGGATTTGTAGTGAAGAAGGACAGATTTTCGGCTGCTGCTAAGTGCCACTGATCACAAAATTTGGCAGTCAAGGATGTGACTGTTGAGAGGGTTACATTCACTGTCACAGAAACAGCACGGTACCAGAAAGCTGGTCTTAAATATTCTTTGCTTACTTATACTAGTTGCATCAAACTATATCTGGTTAATTTGCAGCAATAATTTTTATTTCCCCAGCAAAAGTAAAAAAGGTATTGCACAGATGCCCATGCTTCATAGAAAGCATACTACCTATGGATACTGTATAGCATATGCTTCAATATTTACATAGTGATGGTTTTCCATAAATCATTTTAAGTATGTACTATGCAAACCTAGATAAAGAATGAATAGGAATGTCATTTTTTGATAAAACTTAAAATTAACAAAAAATCTAACCATTATCCACTTTGAATTAAGCTATAACTAGCTAGGGATCTCTCTGTATATGGTAATACTTGATTAGAAGTTCAAGTCCTTTCTTACATATAATCGATTTCTTGTTTCTTACAATCTCTCATGCTAAATTTTTTCCCCAAAGCCATTAAATCATATCCACATTTAAATATTCCACGACAAAAGGTTCCAATTTATATTACTTTCTTCAGCTCACAACTGATTAAGCCAAGCCTCCTGTGACAATGTGTACAACGAAGTCAGTGAACGGAGAGATACCACTGTGTGCTTACAGCTTTACACCAGGCAGTAGGCAAGTAAGCCTGATTTCTTCCTTCTTCACCGATACAGCCTTGTTTTTTTTAATTGTATTTCACATGCGTGGGTAGCTCTCTCTCAGTTTGAGACGGAGAAAAATTTTTAATCCCTAAATCATATAAAATCTAACCTCCAAGGATACAAAACATAACCTTGGATGTTTTTCTGAATCTAAACACACACTAGACTCTCCCCCTTCTTTACATACATGTTTATTATTTTTACAGATGAATAATCATATACATGCATACTACATTAGATCTAGACAGCAAAGGCAGAGTTAAATATCCTGAAGCTGCCTCCTCATTTTTTGCTGAACATGTTACAAAGAGGTATGTTACGGTACATCTTGTCTTAAACTTCTAGGTCAGACAGAACAAGTGACGGGCCTCAAGATGGTTATCTTGGATGATACAAACACGCTAAAGCAGAAGATGGGCACAAAATTCACTCAAATTTCTAAGAGCTTAATTGAGGAGGACTGCGAAGAAGAGCCTTCATTTCCTGAGAGCCTTTAGGCTTTACAAATTTTAAGATTTCAATTCATCTTGAAAACCTCACAATTTAAAAACTGCTTATTTAGAAAATAAGGATGGTCTACATAAACATAAACCATAAACATATGTTGTAAGCCTTGAACTTTTGTTATGAAATCAGTTGTTTTAAACTCTCACCTTGTGTTAGAAGCTGTATCAACTCCTGTGTGCCTGTACTGCATTTAACTAAATTTGAGCTGGTGAGGGGTCTGGAGCACAGGCCTTATGAGGAGCGGCTGAGGGAGCTGGGATTGTTCAGTCTGGAGAAGAGGAGGCTCAGGGGAGACCACATCGCTCTCTATAACTACCTGAAGGGAGGTTGTAGTGAGCTGGGGGTCGGCCTCTTCTCTCTTGTAACTAGTGACGGGACGAGGGGCAATGGCTTCAAGTTGCGCCAGGGGAGATTTAGGCTGCACATTAGGAAATACTACTTTTCTGAAAGAGTGGTCAGACGCTGGAACAGGCTGCCCAGGGAGGTGGTTGAGTCACCGTCCCTGGAGATGTTCAAGAAACGTTTAGATATAGCGTTGGGAGACATAGTTTAGTGGGGTTGTTGGTGGTAGGTGGATGGTTGGACTAGGTGATCTTGTAGGTCTTTTCCAACCTAGCTAATTCTATGATTCTATGATTCTATGATTCTATACATATACTCTCACACAGGCACACATATATATGTACATACACGTACATATCACAGACTTTTTGCAGTTCTATTTTTATCTCACTAATTAACTTTTTGGCGTAGGTAAAATAAAGTGTATATATACTGCTGGCTGAGTTTATAGTGAGAATCATAGAAGAGTTGAGATTAATTGGAAGGTTAAAAAACTCTAAAATTGCTTCTTAAACAAGGCTTTTGTGCTCAAAGTTATACATAAAAACACATTGCCAGCTTTTTTTTATTTTAGGAAGTTTGCATATGCACCATAAACAGTTGTTTTTGATGCATATCAACTCAGTATCCATGTTGCAAAATATTACTTAGATATGTATTTGATTAATTAAATAAGCAAGCTTGGTATTTATAATATCACTTTCTTCTATGAGCCCTTCTTAAAGAGCTATGTATTTTCTCGCTGATCTCTAAGAAACATTTTGAATGCAGCTGAAACAATTGAAAAGCAGACTGAAAGACATTCATTTGGTCATACTATAATTGCAGAGGATGGTTTTAATTAGGGTGTAGACAGAAGAAAAAAATCAACATTTGTTTCTAATAAAGAAAAGCCTACATAATTTCCATGATTTAGGGTTTGTTGTTTTTGTTTGGCTGAATTTCCCAGGAGCATCTCTTTGCTTCCCAATTAAATTTCAAGCTGTTACGCCATGGGTAGTCCTACTGCTCCTGGGGCAAAAGCAACTGAAAGTGTGTAGCAGCACACCAGTTCATATTTGTAGGGATGGGAGTGGAAATGTGCAACCACGTTGGCTTGTTCTGGCCAACCCTCTGACTTGCATAGGGCAGAAGTAAGCCCTGTATCTGGCTCTACCTACGACCATTCACATAGTCATTTTTGTGATAGGTGTTTTTTCCACGCTGAACCTAGCCCACCTTTGCTCCTGTAAACACACAAAAAAAGTGTGCATACTTGCTCGCTGTGATTATACATGTGCAATTGATATAAAATTTAACACACCCAGCCTGCAACGAGCCATTGTTGAAATTTTTTCCCCTCATCTGTCACTACTCGTCCACCTCCCACCAGCCCCCCTGCTCCAACTGAAACCATATGAACAAACTCATGTTTAAGTGTCAGCAGTCCTCTCCTTGAGTTATACTGCTGCAGCAGGAATGAACACAGTGCAGCTCTACTGAGTTCTCAGTCAATAATGGAAATCTTTATCTTTTGGCTTCACTGCAGCCTCCACTGTGCTAGAAAAATCAAAAGCGATAGATATTCTTCCCTTCAGACACCCCTTTCCCTCACCTACTGGAGTTGTTTTCTTTCTCCCAGAGATACAGGGCATGCATGAGAATGCCAGCTGCAGCAGAGGGAAAAAAGAGTCTGTCTTTTCCTGAAGTATCAAGTGTAAATGACACCAGCACTGTGCAGACAAGTGAAAACTAACATGAAGGAGATATTATTTACTCATAATTACATGTGTGCTTGTACCTACATTTGCTGCCAGATATATAACAGTGCTTAACTCTGGTTATTATGCTTTATGTCTCCTTATGCATGCAGCATCAAAAATCTCTGCATTTTGACCAAAAAGACCTCAAAGACCTTTGCAAATTTTTACTAAATGATATTGTAGACACTGGGTTGAAATCCATCCGCACTTTAAATCCAGAGTAATTGTAGTTTAAATCCAGAATAATTCCACTGACCATGCTGGAAATTAATTTTGAATTAATTTAGCCCTGAAACACTACGCGGAGCCAAATCTGTTTGAATATGTATTGGGACATACCACCATGGTGGAGGACAGCAACTGTGTAATGATGCACAGGAGCACTGCTCAACAGTTTCAGAGTGAAAGTGAGGAACACCATGTCCTGCTGAAACTGCAGATGGAACGTAAGGAGGTGGAATGCAATAACCACAGCTGAAACCCAGCCAGGACACAGCCGTTAACCACCCACGCTCTTGCTAAATGGCCTACAGGGTCTTTACTGACCAAAAGTATGCAGGTCCTCTGTTTTATATCTCATCCTGAAGTCACATGCCAGGAGCACAGATCCCTGCACAAGCAACCTGCTAGAGCTCTGGTTCTGGATTGGTTTAGAGGGAGTGGTACTAAAAGACTGGATCCCCAACACACTGCACCTTTCAGGGACTAAATTTCCTTATTTCTTACAATCCTTTATCATTTTTTAGATTCACCAAACTACGGAGACTTTCAGAGCATTCCTCTAAAAGATGATGCTATTGTGTCAAACACCAACTAGAAAGTACCCATGCAAATGGGGGGTCAGGAAAAAAGCCTCTTACTTTTTCACTAACGGAAACATTCTTTTGAGCTCTTTCCTGCTCTTCCTAAAAGTATATTCACCTCTGAAATTCCAGTTAAAATACTAGGATGCAAGGGCATTAGTTTTAAATGCTTCTGATTTTTAAAACATATTGTTTGACTTTTGATAAAATATTCACTTTGTTAAGGAATGCTCTTGATTATGGACAAGAATGCATAATTCACAAGACGATCACTTTTTTTTCTGGATAAAAATGTGTACAGCATTTTTATTTTTAAAACTATGATAGATCACTGTGGGGTTACAACATATTTAATCACAGCAGTTTCAGCTTCATTTAATCATGGAAACTGCATCACGCATCTTTACAACTGGGTGCCTGACAAGTTTTTTTCTCAGAAAACCTCTGTTCACACTCAGAGAACAACCTAAGCAGTCAGAACTCAATTCTCTTCTTGCTTTTTGAAATTTTACAGTGGTATAACTCCTATGACATCAGTGAAATTTGATTTTCAGCTGTCCTGTTGGTGGAAGTGAAAAAAGAGATACAACCCCCATCTATTAAATGGCAAGGTCTGTCACTTATTGATAACAGTGGAGCTTCTGTTAGCATAGAGATACATTGCTTTGGTAATTTTAAGAAGATCCAAAATCACCTTTCAGCACTAGTCATTAACCCATTATCTTGCATTTATTTTGAAATACCAGTGCCAATTCCTAAGAATTTTGCCCCTTGCCTATGACAAATGTCACAAATTTTCAAAGGCAAGTATTAATTCCCTTTACCATCAGCTATGGTTCAGTTTCTCAAAAGATTTCTGAAGACTTTACACAAGGAAATTAATGTAAAGTGATCAGATGCTATATGGCTTCTGTACAAGAAAATGTTTTTTAATGCACACCAAAGGTAAGGCAAATTTTCTCACATTCGTGGTAAAATATCAAGATTTTATAGTAGAATACTGAACCCCAAATCTAGAAGAATATTTTTTTAAAAATCATTTCAATGTCTCTGAAGCAGCTTCGCCATGAGCTTGTGGTGAGTGAGGGTGTCTGCCCCTAGGCAGACATGGCTTCTAGAGGCAATCAAATCACCAAGTGCACCATGCACGGAGTCAAAAATTTTAGACTGTATGAGCTGTTGTGGGGACTCGTCAGGGTAGGGACACATGGGGACAAGAAAGGATCAAAACACTGAAATAATTCCAAGTGTAATTTTTGTAAGCAGGGGGATAGGAAATAACCACCTTGCATACAACCATAGCAATGACTGATCTACATTTGCACCTTTTTGAATTTTTGCGTATATAGTTGCACATTTTGGTAAACTATATAAGAAAACTTGCCTTGATAATATCAGCCCCTGAAATCACTTTTAGTTTTACTGTTTGCATAATTCACTGAGAAGTAATGTTACGTTTTCTGTGCTCCAGCAGTCTGTCAGTGAATTTAACAGGCTACTTAAACCTCTCTTCTATGTCTCAGTTTCACCATGCTGAAAGAATGATATAAGTTTTATGGGAAAAAAAGAAGCACTCACAAAGAGCAACAATTAATTATTTTACTTGCTATATACATGGTCACAAGAGACATCCAGGTTTTCTTCAGCCAAGACCTTCTCCAATTATCACAGTGTGAGAATACAAACAATTCGTCATGTCTTACATCCCTGCAGCTGTTCTATGCAACATGCACTGTACCAAAAGCAGAGAAAGACACCTATTAGTCAAGTCAAATATGATTATTTGTCGGACCTTTTCTCACTTTAAATTGCAGCTCACTAAAGCCATAACCCTAACTGGAAAATTCAGGCAACAAAATGTTAGTCTTACTGGGCTTGTAAGTAAAACTTCTAAAGAAATCAGTAAGAGATCTGCCTAACCAGTGTCACTGCAATGAGTTAAGAAGCTGTCCAGTGTTTTATCACTGGAGAAAAATTGCCAATAATTGGATTTAATTACAAGCTTGGTTTTCTGATTGAACACCAAGTTGTGCCTCAATAAAGGGATTCATCTGTACTACATGCTGGGTATTTGAATGGCAGCAGAACCAGGAGATTGATTTCTACCTTTAGTATTCATTAGGGGACTATGCATTATTACTTGCAATATATATGACAAGCTCTTAATGAGGCCTTTTTTTCCCATTGTTTACCTACAAAATTTACACCAAGAAAAACACGTGTAACATAGGTGGCTATCTGATGCAGAAGGAAGGCAGTGGCGTGCAGAAGTGATGCCAAAAAAGGCAAAGGTCATTGAAATATAAAAATGATGTGGTATATGAAGTGAATGATCTGATTGTACATCTTACATGCACTGAAATGCAAAAGAAAGTGGGAGAATTATATTAGTGTACAAAGTAATAATAACTGTGCCTGCATGTCTTAATACCCTCTTGTCCCAGCAGTCCTGACTTTCTAGGCAGCCCACTTCTCCACATTAACAGTAGTCATTTGGAGAGCAGCAAACGTGCCATTAGAAGCACTTTTACAAGTGTATATTCATCCACCAATTAGCTTAATGTGGCCGCTTTCTGCATATTTTCTATCCAGGCTTGCACAAATCTTATTAATATTTCCCCCTAGCGCTTTGACAGATTACCTTGTCATTATGCATCCTGGAGCCTTTTAAACAATATGGGTAAACTACTGTTTGCGAGGTTAATGACAATTATCCCCTAATTACTGCATAAGTCACTCAGTCCACTTTATCTCATAGGCAGGGTTCTGCTCTGTGTATCTGCCATTGTGTCACTGTAAATGAATCTTGTATAGCTATGTTTATCTGTCATTGCCTTGTAAATTACATTGACAGAAGAATGAACAAATTACTGTGTGTCATCACTTAAAATACAGCTTCTGATAAAAAAAAATGTCCCACAAGCACAGCACTTGAATTTTAGCCTGATCGCAATTAGTATACACATGTTTAATGTTTTCAGCGATATATTTACAAGTGGATGGGACACAGTGTGGTGGTAGAAGGCTCTGAAGTGGTAAGCCTAAGGGCAGTAAAACAGAGAAATACAGAAAGCTACACTGCTAGTAATTCCATAATCACCTCCTGAGAACTCTTCTGCTAATTTAACAGTTGATAGATGAGCCAATGATGTTTTCCAAACAATCTTGCATTCACTGCTGTGCCGAATTCCACAATTTCCATTGTTTCTGACCACATCCACAAAGGTTTTTTTTTAGCAGAACAATACAAACTGAAGTTGAAACAGCAGCAGTATCCACAAAACCAGAATCAATGCAATTCAGAACAGTATCAAAGAGGATTAATAATTTGGATCATGTTTGCCCTGACCAATTCTAGTGACTCCAAGAGGACTGCTTGGAGCAGAATCTGGCAGCCAGCACCTACATCAATGTATTGATTTTAAAAGTAAAATAAAATAAATTAGCACATTGCCTACTCCTTTCTACAGTGCCTGTGCACTGGGTCACCTCCTTGGTGTAATTAGAGCTCAACAGAGAGAGAGTTAAAAAAATTCCAAGTTCAATTCACCCTCCATGGATTGAGGTATTTCCACCTTAGGAGAGGCAGGCAGAATTGGCAAATACCAGCTTCCCGACATCTTCCATTTTCAAGCCAGAGCTAAGAGTACTTCACTGACAGGACAACACCAAAACCAGGTTTGCTCTGCTTTGAGAAAGAAAACTGACTTCTTGTTGACCTTGATTACTTCTTTCATCAATGACACCTTGCTGACTTTAATGCAAAGCACAAATATAGCCAATGTTCAGAAGCAAAATACATCTAGACCTGAGTGAAATATGTAAGAACAGAAATTATATGGTAAAAAAAATCTGGCTTTTACTTAATGCTTCTTCCTGTATGGGTCTTGGTAAAATAATTGCTTAGCAGCCTTAGGAACTACAGTCCTACACAAACAATGTAACAGAAACAATGCAGTTCCAGTGCAGGCCTTTTATTCTAGTTTTGGATTGCCAGAAACCACACTAATTGCAGAAATATAATAATGAGTGTGATCCTTGTTGTGACTCAGGCTTCTGATTTCTTGTCCTCAAGCTTGGTGCAGTCACAGCACATGAACTTCCTCTCACCAATAACTTGAGCAGAAACTGAACCATCTCCCTCAGGTCAGGTATTTCCATCCTAGAACAAGGGTATTTCTCTGCTTTCCAGAAAAACAGATGATTTGTCAACTGAGATGCTCTTTTGGTTACTCAGACAAAACTGTCTGTCACCCAGCTTGCAGGAAAATCAGTATGTAACAATGGGTATGTAATCCCTGCATCATGCAATAAGGTTACATTGTAATGCATTTTAACAGTCTTGAGGATGTGCTTTATACATGCATATATTCACAAATGATATATGCATCAATATAATCTAGTTATGCATTCACATATTTAATATGTATTTGATTATGCCTTATATTTTACATACCTTCTAATTTAGCAAATCTTGTCATTTTATAAACATCCTAAAATATGTTGAATACCAGCTTCTGATTAAATGCCAGGAGGAGAAGATGCAAACTGGAATAGAATTATGATTCCCAAAAGGAAACAATATGAGCCTGCTTAAGCTACTGTGCAAGAAAAAGAAATGTCAGTATTCTCCAACTTGTGATTATTTTGTGAAATACAGTAGGTTATTCCAACACTGAAAACCTTTCAATCATAGTAAAGTGTACATTTATTTTGTTGGATTATGATAGTGTAATATTCAGAACGAATTGGCACACTGAGATACAACAAAAGTACCAATATTACTGAAAATAACAGTGGTTTATATGGAATGTAGATGAGGACAGCACCTCTGACCATGCTCTTAGTATAGGCTGGAAGAAAAGGCTGTACTGAAATGGTAAGAAAATGTAACAGCCATCACTGCCAGGGATAACTAAAAAGACTGATCA
Organism: Numida meleagris; assembly: GCF_002078875.1. Lineage (NCBI taxonomy): Eukaryota > Metazoa > Chordata > Aves > Galliformes > Numididae > Numida > Numida meleagris. The sequence goes on from NC_034438.1 coordinate 32,828,322, forward strand.
ATTTTGAGTAAGCACTACCTCAAGGGTTTTGGTCCCACTAAGATTGATCTTTGTGTCCGTCCTGTGTTCAGTCAATGCAACTTTCAGCAGGGTATCCACTGCAGAAATAAATGGAACTGCTGCAGAAATCCTCCACCCTCCCTCCAAGTATGTTATTTTCTCTTTGAGTTGAAGGAAAAGGAAACCCAATGTGGCTGACGGCAAAGTACTAGGCAACAGATGGTTTAAAATGCTTAAAGACACAGAATACCGTTATTGTTGTGTACAGCACCATTTGGAAAAAAAAAATGTGTTTTTAAATCATTAGTATTTCTCTTTGATTTTGGAGATTTTTGACCTCTGACCTTGGCTAATAACACAGAAAGCCTGCATAACAGAGACATGCTGTTATCGAATTGTAACAGACAATTTGGTGTTGTCCCACCAAATTAAGGACTACTGCCTTCCTTCTATGCAGGCAAAAGTGTGCACTGATACCACATTAACCCTTATCTGCATTTACTATAGGAAACAAGGCTGGCTGTTTTTGAGAGAAACTGTGAGGCTGATTTAACTGATTTTTTTTTTTTTTTTACAAATAAACTCTGGAAAAACAACATAATGAAATTAGGTGACAGCTAAGAAATTAGGGAGGAGAAATACAGCTATTCATTCTAGTTAGGATCTTTAAAAAAATCAATTTACTTGGCAATTTTTGTTTTTGCCCATTTTGGGTTTTATCAGCTTTCTTCAAGCAGTCTCTAGAGATACTGAGTTACCTGCAGAGAACTTGGTTCATTAAGGAATATTATTTACATAGGTATTATTCATCTTTGCTGGAGATCTTTTTCATTTAAATAGAATACCTTTGATCTCAACTTGATTCAAAAAGCTAAATGATACTTTGTATGGACATAGATCAGCAGTAGTAAAGGTTGAGGTAAGCGAGAAAGCACTAAAAAATTGAAAATTGAAATCATGTTAACAGGACAGCTCTGTCACGGTTTTATTTACAAGAAGAAATTCTGAAGAGGAATTTGAACATTTAGGATTATACTAAAGATGTTATTTTTCTGTATCAGTTATTCATAATTTGCAGAGAATTTCACACATTATGGAGTTTTGCCTGACTCTCAAGGCTACAACAGTAGAGGACAAATAAACTTTTCATGAGCAATTCATGCTGAAGAGGACACTGGACAATATGGTATGTATATACAGTATGGACTGGATAGAAGAATATGCGAGTGAATACTAAATGCTGGAGATTAACAAGAGCCATTCATTGACCTGACCCTGTTTAGGCAGAATTCCCTTCCTCCAAACATAATGAAAGTTCTGCTTGAGTAAACTCGTCAAAGTCAAGCCATGCTGAGGCCCATGTCACCTCTTTCATTCTTTCATCCAAATGGCCTGGTATGGCTTGATAGATGTAAGCATTTAAGTGAACTTAATTCATGTTCAAAAAAATCTTCATCATTTTTGGTCTGCGGCTTCAGAGTTACTGTCTGAACTACAAGTGCAAAATGACCTAAATACTTGGAAACTCAAACTGAGGAGTCAAATTATGCCTATTCATAGAGTTTAAAATTGGACCCAAAATACAGAAAGAAAATAAATTTCATAAACTACAAACATTTCCCAACTGAAAAGAAGAACAATCTTTTTTTTCATTTTTAATGTCTTTTCATATTGAGATCTCAGAGATAAGAGATGGAGGTAGGAAAACTAGTGACTATGGCAGTACCTGAGGAAATTGAAGCTTTATTCCTAAATTCACCAGGCACTTTCTGCGTATTCTGGACAAATCATGGCCCCTCCGTATCTCAGATTATTGTCTTTAAGGTGGATGTGGACATGTTATAAGGAAGAACCCACTGTAGATTTTGAAAGGCTGAATTTGGTGGAGCCCTAAATATCTGTGCTCTTGAAAAAACAGCTTACTGTGAAGCTGACCAGGCTTTATGAATATTCAAACAACTCCTTTCTACAATAAGATTTAATCAAAATTGAACTATTGAAGAATTGAAAAGACAAACTTTGAAAGAAGTTATCTAGAGAATCGCAACAAAATTCACACATTTTTTTCAGTGGAATGTGTCTGGATGGATTCGCTTCTATAATATGGAGACAAATAAGCTGTTATGTCAATGACTGTCTTTTCTAGTTCAACCTCTTAGAGAACAATCTTTACCATGGTACATTATGATGGTTTCATTCACGCTTATTATATTCAGAACTTCCAAAGTGAAATAGTTCTCAAATAAGAATACTAATCCCACTTCCTCAAATGGACACCAATAAACTGTCTTTAGATTATTTATAATGCAACAAACTTTGAGGGAAATAACAGCGCTCATACTTACAAGTTTCTTTTACAAGCCACTCTCATTACCCCAGAGGACAGACGAGTTAATACAGATGAGGCTCCCCTGAATACAACTATTTGTTGCAAAGCAAATAAAATGAATTATTTTCATAAAAAAAGAAAGCCGTAAGAATAGCTTGGCAAAGTGTAAGCAAAAAGTAACTTTTAAGGTCTTTGGCAAATCCCCAGCTCTTAGTAATGGCATCCAAAGTTGGTTCAAGTGTGGGTGATAAAGCAGGTTTAGAGCTGCCTTTCAACTTTTACTTTTTAATAATAAAAAATCAATATACAGAGGATTACAAGCCTCTTGGTTTTGATTTTGTATATCAAAAGCAAGAGACTGACAAAGTTATGGTGCTGGATGAAACTCCTCAGGCCACAGTTACAATGATGCAAATATTTTTTACTCTATTTATTTATGGCACTCTATTGAGAAGCTAAAATAAATTATTAAAATAAAATGAACAATCTTTTTCTTTTTAACCCACATATATATATATATATATATATCTTACGTGGAAACGCAATCCTGAATATACATTTCTAAACCTCAAAAATTTAACAGATTACAGTTCAGATCCTAAATTAATCAAAGTCTATTTCAAAGTAAAACAAGGAATAGTCGGGATAGCAACTTGCTTTCAAACAAAAATGCTCATATGGGTCAAGATGCACTGTGAATTACGCTACGGAGTAAAGGGAACTTATCATGGTGTATGAAAGAAATGACCAAGTACACCTCAGCAATCAGTGCCTCAGTGCTGGTAATGTCTCACGTGAACCTGTTTAAACAGTTTTGTGAAGGAAGTCAGACTCTCTGTTTCATTGTTCACAGACAGACCAACCAGGCCTGGAACAAATGTGATAATAACACAGATGATCTCATATGGATAGAAGGCCATATTCCTGCAGTCTTGAAAAAGGCAAATGGGAACTGAAGCCTGTGAGCCAGTGTCAATTTTGCCCACAGAGGACAGTAAGGTCAGACCAGTAGAGGAATCTGTAAAATTCACAGTAAATGGAGTTATCATTTGTAAGTATAAATGGAGTTACTGCTTTTAAGTTATTTAAAACATACTTTTATGTCTTGCAGTTCTCTTTGCAAGAAAAGACTGCTGCCAAGTCATTAGGAGTCCAATGTTAGTGTTGCTATGTGATCAACTCCTGGAATTATTTTTTACAGTTTTTTCTTAAAAGTGAACTGCAGAGTAATTAATTCAATTTGGCGGAGCTAAACAGGCAAGGTTACCTATAACACGGTGGTCTCAATCCACATGAGCTTGAAGGAAGGGACCACACCTTCTAAAATCCATTAATCAAATCAAATTACTATGCATGATTCGCCATAGGAACATCACAGCAGTGTGAGCATGTTTAAACAATTATATTGTAGTACAAACACAGCAGCAAGGACACGGCAAACAGCAGCAGCTGTAGGTCAGAACATGCAGTACTGCAATGTCTTACGCCTGCCTTCCCAATGATCTCAAGGAATGAAAAACACTGAATTTACTCTCACACAAAGGAGGCAAAGTAGGTACTGCACTAATTAAGAACCACCTTTTAGAGAAGACCTAGTATTTTCAGGTTAGAGCCAAGCTTCCTCCTTAAGTGCAGTTCTAGGAGGGGAAATAACACAGGGAGAGAAAGAATGAAGCTGCATTCTCAGAACAGCTGGTCAGGTAAGATTTGGAAAGAAGAGGTATAAACTACATTTGGGAATTATGAGAGAGGATAAAGCAATAGTCTAGTCCTTCTGTCACTGGCCTCACTGCTCTCCCACCTCCTTCTCTGTTTTCCAATGAGAGCAATGAGAGCTAAGGCTATAGCACACCCACCTATAGCATAACCATCCATAAGCAAGTACTGACTGGGCCAATGCCAGAACACTAAAAACACCATTCACTTAGTATTTTTAAGCACTTTCTACTGTATGTAGGTCTCTAAGGAAGATTGATTTCCATAAAGACCCATTTTCATCTGAAGTTACTGATAATGCTGTAAACCACAACGGTTTCTCTGCTTAAGCCTTGCAGTGGAATTTCAAGTTTGCTGCAAGAAGACCGTGTATTAGCCAGTGCTTGAAGAATAGAGGCATGTACTGCAAAGCATGTTGGTTGGGTCAGGTTCCGTATCAGAGAGTAATAGCCTCAGATGACAGTGTCAAAGTTCAAAATAATTGCAAACATGTACACACACACAGAAGTTTTACATATTTTATCTAAGTTTCACAGAGAATTCTACTTATTATTTAAAGCTCTTTGATCTTCACCCTACTGCCTTCTAGATAAAAGGTCTCTAGTCAGCAATGCTGAGACAGAATTCCCGGACAGAATTACAGAAAAGTTTATTGGACTTTATGCTATCTGATTTATTTTATTTTGCAGGATATCTGAAGCGTTGTATTCTCTTCTGTCATTTCACTTATCTGGCTTGGATTTTGTGTTGTGTGTGACTTGACTGCTATTATATTTGAAGCAGGATAGGAGAAACAGTCCTCTTGCTGCACAGGACTTCCAGTCAAGAATAAACAAACTGACAGAGGAAGGGAGAATAGAAGGGGGGTGGGATATGTCATGTTGAAGATAAACTTCAGAGAAATTACAGCAACGTCACAATACACTACATACATTTTAGAATTATTCAGCGTCTGTATAATGTGAATATCAGAAGAAGCAATTTCCTAACAGGTTAAAGCATAATAATTATCACATTTTAAGAGATGTTTATGACAGGTGAAGACCTTACACTGAAACCTTATTTGACCTTACACTGACCTTATTTGAAAATACAGTTTTCAAAACCTGTGATAAAGCCTTAGTGACGCAGAAGTACGTAAGTGTCCCCCAACCTCACGTGGAAGCACTTGTCAGGAATGCAGGTGCTGGTGACATGTGGCTCGCTGGGGACTGAGCGCTCCACTGGTTCAATAAGGCTACAAAAGTGCAACAGGCCTCGATGTCAGTTACATGGTTTTACATACCTACCATGTCAGTGGTTCTCTGCCTCCCTGGGAATTTATTCAGATATAAGTGTATTCAGCCCATAACAATGTCTTCTACCTGCCAGAAAGCTAGAAAAATACCCACCTTTTATGAATCTACAGTGCATGACTGTTGGTGTTTTACATGTTGGGAGGGGGAGAAAGAGACAGAGAGAGTGAATGAGAGAGAAAGGAGGGAGGGAAGGGGAGTGAGAGGAAGAGAAAGGCAGGGAGGGGAAGGGAGACGAAGAGAAAGGGACAGCAAGAGGGAGAGAAAGAGGGAGAAAGAGAGAGGATTTCCAGAGAATTTCTGTTTCACCTGCATTTTATAAATTTCTCTAGGAAGAAATCCAGCTGCATACCTATGCCACTTGTCTAAAAGCTAATTCAAAGTTGCTTCAAGTATAAAACAATTTTTTCTGAACCACAGTGCTGAACACATTCACTTACTTTTCTATTTTATGTAAAAGGTCTCATATTCAAATATTCAAATATGCATTTCTTTTGTAAAGCTGCTCATGTGGGTTATGGTTACACAGCCAGAGCCTGAATCATTTAATTTCTAGAAGCAAATACACACAGCAGTCAGCAGAAGCCGTGAGTGCTGGAAACATGGGGATTAAGGATTAGATATCTGTACGTTTTGCAAACCAAGGCTGGGTATCAATACAGAAAAATTCTAATGGCATTAGTGACCCTCAAGGCTCTCTTACACCTCATTACTCACTGAAAGAACAACACAAAGATTATTTACCGTGCTGCAGCCTTTTCTTTTTCTCTGTTTCTCTAATTCTGGTGATTTTGTCAGTTACAGAGACTAGTAAAGCAAATTATTAAGAACTGTTCCTTAAATCATTGCATCTTCATGCTGCAACTTAAAATTAGTTTCGAATAAACTTGTATATCCAAAATTATACCTTTCACCTTTGTCCAGATGCCCAGATGTTATCAGATGCTGAAGCAATGAAACATACAAGCATAGGGTTCCTGCTGTTATTATTCACCACAGAGAAATAAAAACAACCTTTCAAACTTGCAAAGTTGCCCAAAAAAACTCTAGCAATAGCTGTAAAACACTATCCTCGTGCATATGAAGTCATCTCAAACTGTGCAACAATTAAGAAGTGATGCATCACTTTGCAAACATTTTACAACACTTCTCAGAAAACCACACAATACTTATCATATCTATACAAACAGTTTGTTAGTACTGTGGGAATCTGGACTGCTTAGAAATGCAACAGGAGTCAGATCTCTGGTGTTGGCTTTCATGCATACATATCAAGACCTAATGTGGAAATAGGGTAGCAACTGTACATGCCATCTGAAATTCTTACCATCCTTACCATTAGCAAGGTTATGTGCCAAATGACACAGTAGTTAAAAATTTATTGTTTTGAAAGGAGAAGGGAATTAGCAATGCACTGTTGAAATGATATAACAAGAAGGAACCTAGCCTGGTTTTTATCAATTTTATTTCCCATGTTTGTGGGGATAGAAGTGACACACTGCTTTCCTTGTGATCCACTGGTGACTGTGAAATGTACGTTAAGGCAATGACAGCTAGACAACTACAAAGACAGAATACTAGCGTGCAGATGAGAGATGCAGCAGTAGCTGTCTTTTGTATCAAGAGTAAGTGGAAGAAGTTCGGGAGGTCTGAGAGTGACACTTTCTTTTTGTAAGAAAGCTAACATGTTAAGTATGTTTTATAAAACACTTTTAAAGTTTGAATTCATAGAATCATGGAACAGTTTGGATTGGAAGAGACCTTCAAGATCATCCAGTTCCAACCCCCTGCTGCGGGCAGGGCTGCCACTCACCAGCTCAGGCTGCTCAGAGCCCCATCCAACCTGGCCTTGACGGTCACCAAGGATGGGGCACCAGAGCTTCTCCGGGCAGCCTGTCCCAGTGCCTCACCGCCCTCTCAGTAAACAATTTCCTCCTAACATCTAACCTAAATCTCCCCTCCCTTAGTTAAAAACCATTCCCCTTTGTCCTAACATTATTCACTAATAGTGAGTACCTCCCACATTTCCTTTAGGCCCCCTTTAAGTATTGGACTATGAGCCTTCTTTTCTCCAAGCTAAACAAGCCCAGCTCCCTCAGTCTTTCCTAATAGGAGAGGTGCCCTAGCTCTCTGATAATCTCCACAGCCCCCTCTGGACCTGCTCCAACAGCAATGTGTCTTGTTTGTGCTGAGGGCCCAAGGCCTGGACAGAGTACTCCAGATGGGACCTCATGAGGGCAGAGTTGAGGTGGAGAGGAGGACAATCATCATCTCACTCTGCCTGCTGGCCCTGACTTCAATGATACAGCCCAGGATATAGGTGGCAATTCACAGGAAAATATACTTTCTGCTGGTATGTATTATGCTGGTCATCATTTTTATATATACACACAAAGCAAACTGCCACTTTTCTCTGCAGGCAAGGATGAGATCCTCTTGCAAGTGTGACTGTCATGCTCATGACTTACAGGCATTACCCACATTTTGTTCCTAAACAAGAACACAATTGCACATACTACTATCCGTGAATTCCTCCAACATTTGTTCCTTTCACATTTTTTTTCTTTTGTAAGCTCTAGGACAGATTTTGATCTCCTGAACCAAAATTTTTTTTGAAAAGTTTTGGTCCATAACCATGATGTAAGTGATACTAGTGTAAGAGCTTGCCCAAGCTCAGTGTTTTAACTCCTTGCCATGGTGGTTCATTTTTGATAGAATAATGGCTTGTGATGGACATAAAATAATTTTACTCTCACTGTGTTGTTTAAATACTCTTAAATAGGTTGATAAACAAATTGCAAAATTATGAAGTGTGTAGTACTTTGAATAATTGTACAATCTAGTATATATCAGTATTACACACCGTATAATCATTCTATATCAGTGTTCTACATGGAAGGTTCTTTTTCTAAAAATCACAATTTTTTATTAAATAGAAAATACAAAACTTATAAATAAATTCTTGTGATCTAGCTGAACTAGCTGAAGTTTCCTCCCTTAGCATTTACTGATTATTATTTTTTAATTAATAATTTGCTTTTTAAGCATGCCCTTTGTTTTGGTTCTAATCAGAAAAGAAAGAGGGATGTCTGCACAAGTACAAGAAGAAAAGTAAGACTTTGAGTCACTTATTAAACACTACATATTTAATTAAAAATAAAAGATTTTATCTTTTGTTCTGGACTTCAAATAATTGTTAGAAAAAAAGTGTTAGAAAAGCTTCAGATAATCAGAATGCATGTGGCCATATCTGACATTTGCCTTGTTCACATGAGTAACATTTCTGGGGTAAATCATTTCCACTCAGGTAGGTAAATGCATCCTGAATAAGAACCTCCCACTTCCTTGGTATTCAGTGTTTCTTCTGCTATCTATCTGGACATTACTTTCACCAAGCATGGCTAAATAGGCCTATTTCCTTCCTGCAGATAAAGCACATTAACTGAGAATGCCTAAGCATGATATTGGAAAATTGTTCTCACTACAGCAGATGGTAACTTGCTGTACCTAGGAAAAGTTTCAAATATCACATTTTTCTGGTAATTTACTGTTTGTGATGCAAGAGAAATAAAACAACCTAAAAAACCAGTAACTGAAACAAAAATCGGTATCAAACTGAATCAGTCATTTATGTGGTAAATGATTTATAGATATGTGAGGGGGATACCCAGGATATAGTTCTCTGAGCAGACATAAAATACAGTTTTATTTAGTACAGCATCTTTCAAGCAAGCTGTATCCTAAAATGCTGCACAGACTTATATCCTAGTGTTACACTGATATTGTAAATAACAGCAGAGGGAGAAATTATGAGGCACAGGTAAAACGAATGTTTTCAGCTGAGACCTGAAAGAAATAGAGATGCCAACCAAGTGTAGAGTGTATCTCAGAGCACAAACTAGAGAGGAAAAATGGCATGCATGAGCTCTAACAAGAAACCTGTGTTGGGAGACAGAGGAAGTCTGCTGATAAGCTGAGCCAGCAGAGAAGGGGCTAGGGAAATCGTGGTCAAATTTTGCCACCATACGTAAGAATCTGCAGTTTCTACTGAAGTAGACAAGAAAGATGTCTGAGTATCCAAGAAGAGAATTTGGCTATCTCATTTGATTCATGCTGATATAAATTGTGAAAAATTCTAACAACTTTAAAGAGTTCAAATAATATTTTCCCTGTATCACTGGACACAAAATCTGACTTTTGTGGATCAATCAAGTTGAACACAAATATGTTCTGTTTTGCTATTGTTTTGTTTTTAAAAATATTTAGGAACAACCACATATTTAATTCCTGGCAAATTCTGAAGAGAATGTTAAATGAAGAACAGAGGAAGGCTGGTCAATATGGTTGCAGGTTTTCTATGCGCATATGATAATATAAAAACAATGCTACTTGCTGGAACAGGTTGGCAGAAAAGTTGTTTGATGAATCTGATTGAGAAGTTCCCTACTCTTAACATCAAATACTGTAGAAGGTAATTTTTCAGGTACAGCCATGTAAGAAACATTCTTTTTCACATCAATTGTCATAAAAATTACCTAAATCTGGCAATGGGTAGAATTTCAAGTTCTAAATTAAGTGGATGCTAACAGAGGCTTAATTAAGAAGATACAGGCTTTCCTAGGTTTAGGAGTTTTATTATGATGTTTAAAACCACACCCTTCTTAGCTCATAGACATCGATGCTTTTGAAAGAAATTTCAAGTTATTTCAAGGCTCACAATATGTTGCTATGGTGCATGCTGCTGAAGAGAGTAAGCTAATGGGCTCTCTATTTAATGTGATTAGAGCTATTATTGACATAATGCCAGGAAGATGCAAAACCATTAGCATTACACTACAGCTCACTTCAGTCACTACTCAGATTTAGCATTTGATCCACAATTTTAATTTTGCTCTGCTCTATTCAAGGCTGCATTACACAAAATGCATAATTAAAAGCTGCTGTGATTCTCTCTATTTCTCAAATTAAAAACATAGCAAACATTTGTAGTTCCAATCCACGAGAAATTAATAAATCAAACATTGTCTTTTATCCTCATTCCTCAGTGCAATTCAGGATGCATGTTGGGAATATTTTACCATGCAGCAGAGAAAGCTACACTAAGAGCCACTGCTACAAAGAATAGTCTCTAAAGCCTGTACTGTACTGCAGCAAGAACCTGGAGGACAGCAGAATACTGATAGCCTTGTGATTCCTCAATTTATACTGGGAACAGTTTCTCAATGCCATCAACCCATAAATCCTTTAAATTCATTTTCCTTTATTAGCTTTTTTTGTCACTGGAGAAGAGTAAAGCTATGGATGGTTTTGATTTTGCAAAATTGTGCACCTCTTGTGTTTAGATTTTGCAAACGAAAAAAAGGAGTAGTGGCGATACTAAACAAATGTACTAATTGGCTTACGCTGTTGATCACTCCAATGATCATAGCTCATCATTTCCCCTTGACATAGAAATGGGCTTCTAACTAGACCTAAGGCATATTGTACCTACTCCCTAGGGTCTACCAATGCTTCCTAATCTTGTAATAAAATCTTTTTATTACAAACTCTGCAGGTCAAACTAACCAGTTAGGAACTTAGAAACGTTCATCTCAGATTGCTAGATCTGCTCTCAAGTGAAACAGCATTCACATTTTCTGTGCTCTTATTTCTTTTGCAGATCTTTCAATGAAGGGTAAATATGGGTACAGTTTTTTTGTAAGATGTCTTTCATTTTTACTGTAAGTAAAGTGAAATGACGACAGAGCAGGTGGCAACTGAAAAAGTTTAAAAACTTTCATTTCGCCTGTGAAAAAAATACCTAATATGGGCACTGCAAATTATTTTTACATATCTTTTTGTCCTTTCTGTGGTGAAAAAATGGTGTCAATACAAGGAGGATTCAGGAATAACATCATATTTTAAATGTCCTGATAATTTTTAGCATCATCTCAAAAGTTCACTTATATAGTGGAAAGAGGTTGAACACTAAAGCTCTGGATTCAAATTATAGATTGGAAATGTGCACATGTATAAAAAGAACTACGAAAAGTACAACCATATATTAACATCTGGATTTTTGTATAAACAGAAGTCTAATACAACAGCAACTAATTAAGAATTCAGTGTTACTTTTAAAACTACAGTTTTTAATTCTTCTTTGGTGCAAAGAATTATTTTAGCGCTTAACACTGCTTGATAACTTACACAGTTTCTTTGGTGCATCTACAGTTTCCATTTCAGACATACCTTACAATCTATGTATTAGATGTCTGCTCTACTTTGTAATACAGTAAAATCTGAAGACCGAAGAAGGTCTTCAAATCTGGGATCTCTCAAGCATCTATATGATTTGCTTCAGTTACAGCTTCTCTCTCATTTTTTCAGCAATGGCCACCTGGACGGCCATTGACCTAATGCTACTGAAAATATGTAGGATGTTGATTGTCCTGCTCTATCAGATAGTTGAAATATAGATCTTTCCAGCTCACCCCTCACAAGCATCAGAACTCTAGCACACGTTACTTTTCTAAAACAGCTTGTTTTAAACTTTCCTGTTGTTCTCCCACTCTAAATAAACATTCACATTCTTGTGAAAATCTCTTCAACTGAAATATTTTCCCCTAACACATGAATATACTTAGTACTCATGCACTTAGTACTCCAGGCTGATGGGATCCAAGTTGGTTTAGGGTTATTTGCTAGTGTATTGTGTAAAGAGAGTTAGGTCATTGTTTTAGCATGTCTTCATTATTCCTTCTGAAGCCCCAGAACATCAAAACACAATCACAAACAATTTTTTTTGGTTAAGATGCTATTCACTGTACTGCTATACATATGTAAAGTTAAGATTATGACAGGAAGAAATTTGTTCTTGAAAAATATGCAAGAGGACATGCATAATTAATTCAAATATGTATTAGGAGGCTAAGGGAAGCAATCATTTAAGACACTGCTTATCAATATTTACATAGAGTTAGCTCTTAAGTCTCTAGGAAGAGTTCTTAAGACATAGTTATATGTTTGCGTAAAAATTTTAATAAGTAATGACATGCTAAAAACACTAGGGTTCAAATCTGGCCTTAGTGAAGCCAATGGAAACAAGTGCATACCGTTGGACTAGCCTTGGCTTAGCACAGAAAAGCAAGCTTTAACCTGAACCAATCCCAAGTCCAGGCCTAAATGCAAGTGTGTGTAAATCATGTTCATGAGCATAAAGCTGTTCTCCTGGATGATTGAGATGGTGCTTGTTTGGCCATAGCTGCATACTAGGAAGCACACGTGGCATTTTTACATGGGTGAAAATGAAGAGAAAATGTCTGTGTGAACTGCTGCCAAGAAGGGCTCAGCATTAAATGTACTCATGCCTGAGAGAGGTCACTGTGCTTCCACCTGTCACTGGGTGTTCACAAGAGACAAGGCTTCAGAGCTTTTGTTTTCATAATGCTGAACACAAGCATTTGAAGAATTTCTGTATCAACTCACATTTTATATAAATGTTTCCACATCAAAGGAAACATATACTACTACTATATAGTATAAGCAAACGTATACTGCTTTATTTTCACTTGATTTAAATACTAGAAATGCCTGCGCTTTAATTAATGAAAATCTATCCTGATTAGTTTCATATCTCTTGTTATTCAAAAGTACTCAAAGTTCTTCGAGTCTTCAGCTCATATTCCGGAAAAATATTAGTATTTTCAAAATACCATGATTTCTTTTTTCCCAAACTTAAAAGGGACTGAAATAGGTTTCATACTGCAATTTTGATTGCAATATTCCCTATGAAGAGACGGCTGGGCTTCATAAATATAAAAATCTTCTGACGTTTGAAGTCTCTGTTGAAAATTCAAAAGGAAGTAATTTTCTCTACAAGGACACATGGTGACGTGTCCTCCAAGGCTCCTTGTCCAAGTCAAACTGATATTTGTGCACAAATAATGAAGTACAAGGATGTATGCCAAATGTATTTACCCTTTCTCTGATAACAATCTTTACCATCATTATAGTCCATTTCCTTACCAGTATTGAATTAATGGGTTTGGATAACTCTTCTGCCAAATGTATCATACAAAACAATTAGGAATTTTTAAAGGATCGAAAGCATCTTCTGGTCCCAGTGAGTCTGTACCCACTGGCTGACAATATGGCTAATAAACATTTCAGATGTAAAGCAATGAGAGCAAAAATTATTATGATCTCTGGAATAAAATACCACTGTCAGCACATCAAACGGGAGAGATTAATTTCAAAATCATGTTATATCTCAGATTCACAACAAAACTAGTATTCTTGATCTCCCTCTCAGTGAAGCAGATTAGCTTAACCTAGGCCCAATTAAGAATACCCCTTGGCATAATGACAGTGCACAAAGGAGACGTCTGCATGGAGAGAGCTTTAGGCACATGGGCACAACTGAGGCTACTGTTACAGGAAAGGCAAAGAAAAAATCATTCAGCTCATTCTTGACTGAGACAAAAATAATGAGAAACACCCTGAGTTTTCACATAGGCAAAACCACCCCTACTGTCGGCACAAGGTGAGTGGCAATGCAGCTTAATAATATGAGGGCTACTCCAAAAGTAATGTCTCCTATTTTATTATGTTGGCCCACAACATCAGAGGCAAATGGATGTTGGTGGTATGGTAGTAGAGGTTGAACCTTCCACCAGTACTCCATTACACGTTGTTGCCATGGGACAGTTGGCAACAGAGGGGCAGTCTGACACTGCCCTTTTGGGGTCTAACATGGAAGTGTGTCTGAAGCAAAGATGCGGAACCTAATTCCTCCTTGCAGAAAAAATGGCACCCATTGACATTCACTGAATGCTTCTGGAGACTAAACAGTGGATGTGAGCAGTGTGAGGCAGTGAACAGTGTGTTTCAGCAGTGGCGACAGTGATCTGAAAGTGAAGCCAAGATCTGGCCTCACACAGCTGTCACACCATGACAAGCACCTCTATCAGCTCATCAGCATGAACAGGTGCATTGCAATCAAGGAACTGTCTATGGATCTGAATACCACGGTTTGCGCCAGGTGATTCCCAAGAATACTCAGAAAAGGAACAGAAACAACACTGTATGCAAGTTTTTCAGGGCCTATCAAAGAGATACAAAGCTGAAGGTGATAGCTTCCTGTATCACATCATTACTGGTGATGAGACATGGTGTAACTACTACAAGTTCAAGTCAAAATGGCAGTCTGTAGAGTAGTGATGTGAATTCCCCATCAAAGAAAAAGTTGAAGACACAGCCCTCAGTACATAAAGTGATGTGCATTGTCTTTTGGGGTAAGAAAGGGGCGATCCTTCTGGCTTTCCTGGAACCCAAACAAACCATCAACTCTGACTAGACTGCAGGCTCAATCTTCCAGTGTCAGGTCGGAGCAGAAGACAACCTTTCTCTTGCAACGTGATAATGATAGGCCCCATACTAATTTGAAGACTGTGGAGCACATTGCCAGTCTTGGCTGGACTGTCCTACCACACCCACCATATAGTCTAGATTTGGAGCCTTCTAACTTCCGTCTGTTTGGGCCAATGAAAGAGAGGCTGCGTGAGCTACATTTTCCTACCAGTGACACCATCACAGCAGCTGTGAAACACTGGGTCACCTCCACTGGTGCAGATTTTTATCAGTGTGGCATGCAGGCTCTTGTTCAGTGTTGGTGAAAATGCACAGCTAATGTTGGTGACTATGCTGAAAAATAGTATTTTGTAGCTGAGAATTTGTTCTATCAATGATATTGTGCTCTTTGTATCTGTTATAGTTTCGTGGGAAATAAATAGGAGGCATTACTTTCAGAGCAACCTACCTAGATTAATCAAGAAGAAATATGCACCACTCAGTAGTGTAATAATCTGTTTTGGCTGCACCACAGCATCTCTCACTGTCCTGTGGTAGACTAATTGTAGGCCTAATTAATAGTACTACTGTACTTCATAAACTTACTGTTCCTCATTCCTCTCTTCGTTTTTGCTCCTCCCACTGCACTTAGGTTTCTTCACACACCTCAGGCAGTGTCCTGGCCACCTGTTCTCTTCTACTAAGTGGAATGTCTCATCATACTTTTCTTCACAACATGTACAGGTTCGAGAAACTCCTCCCAAAATGGTCAGGACAACAACAGAAATTCAGCAAAATCAATTTTAAAAAAACATACTTACGTCATAAAAATTAAGTTACTGGACTAGCTGACTGCATTATGAGGTGCTTCCATTCAGTCTCTGCTAAAACTGATTTCCTTACAGAGACATGTTCCTCATTTGACCTATGTTCTTCATTTTAATTAACACTGAAATTTTGCAAGCCACCAGAACTACTGAGTCTGAGATGCATTTCACTTGCAGACATGTAAATATGAATTTTTACAGACTTGTATCAGCACAAGGTAAAAAGAAGTCAAAATGAAAGCGCATGGAAGATGAGAAAGAAAATACCAAAACTCAGAACACTCAGGCAAAAAGATTCTAAATTGCTGCGTTTTTCCTGGATAGTCTATTACTTAATCTCTGATTTTATCCTTCAGTGAACACAGAATGTTCTGCCTAAAAACATCTTTTAATGCAAATTATAAGATGAAAGAACTGTTAGATGTAATAAGTGCAGATCATCTCCTCTACAGGTGCTTTTTAGCTGAGGAAGCACAAGACCTAAATTAGCCACTTGGATGTTGGTGGACTGTACCTAAGTACATCACAATGAATAGAGTATAATTTTCTACTTTTGCAGCAAGGAAAAAGAACTTGTCTCTTAATGAAAAGAAGGAGAAATATCAGTCCTGGACTATTGACAGCTAATGGCTGAGCTGAGCGGCACAAAACTGAGGACATAGATGAAGGCATAGAAGGCTAATTTCATTCTATTATAGGAAAAATAAAAGCATGATATCCTAGTATTACTAATGTGTGTGTTTCTACATTCTCATATACTAGAAGAAGTAGCTTTACTTTAATGCATGAGGTGTGGCAGATTTTCAACCCTTCTGCCAACCCCTCTGTAAAGGTAAAGGTATATAATGAATTATTTTTGTTAAGGAAAAAAAATATAGGTGAGATTAGTAATGGTGAGAGATAACAAAACAATTTAAAAAAATTCTCACATGGGCTAAGAGCATTTCTTTGTGTTTAAATTCTTGGTCTCCAGTCACAACGAGAAAGTGAATGTTCAGTGCCCGTGTAAGTTAGTAGTAAGGAAAAGATCTAACAGGATGTAAAACTGATTTCAGTCAGATCTGGGTAAGATTCTGATACAATTTTTACTCAGCTCAACAGAAACCAAGAAAACTGCAAATCTCCTTTCTACCCTGTGCTGATACAAATCCATAAAAGTTCAAATTTTATTTCTGTTATATGGAACTATGCCATATTGCTGGATTATACTTGTGATGAGCCCAAAATAAAGACCCCTCCATTTTACAGACTGTCCCAGCAGGTGTACCACTATCTCTTTACTGCAGCAGAAACACAAACCAGCAGTGCTGTAGCAACGTGATCAAAATTGCACTCACTATACACAGATACCAAAGTCCAGTACTGAATTCTGACTAAGATGTGCTGGTTAAGGGCTATGTTACTTTAAGCTCATAGCACACTGTAGATGCTACACAAAATCGCAAGTCTGGATTCATCTTCACTCCTCTGGACAGAACTCTCCTCCACAGATAGCCCCTGGTGGTTTGGATAAAATTTTATATGAATTTAGAACCTACACAATGTGAGAAAAATAGTAAAAATCAAATCCAGGGAAACAAATGAAGATTCTAACGGCTGTTTGCTTACAATATTAACTTCTCATACTTACATAAATGTATTTGCAAAAGTACATTTGAATATCAAAGAACTTATTTTCTATGTATGTAGGTAATCCTGCACTGACTTTGTATATTCGTGCAGAGGCACACCCAAGTTCTCAAACTAGGTCTCTGAATGTCACCATAATTTAAATAATAAGCATTAAAAAGATATAGCTATGAGAAATGCAACTACAAGCTTTACAATTAAAATCAGTTACCAGTTAGCTGTGTGGTATACAAAAAAAAAACCAGTAACAAAAAGCCTGCAGAAGAGGACTTCACAAATGGTTTTTCAAACCACAAAAACAGTTAATATAGCAATCGGGAAAAAGTGAATTTATTGTATTTAGAAGCTAAAGATCAGTCAATTGTACGCAAATTACAGTAGGACTGGCCTTAAATGGATTTGCAGTAGGTTTGCAATGTATCATGTGCAAGTCAAAGCAGCATACTTGTCTGCTTGCTCACCCTGGATATTCTGAAAAGGCCAGAAGCACTAACCTGAGAAAGTGATGCATTGCTATCACAGTGCAACAAGATTACTGAAGTAAAAGAAAAAAAAGAACCAGCCAAACAAACTGAACAAAAAGAAAATCACAGAAAATCTGTTCTAGTCGTTCCCTTTTGTATAGGTGACAGATGATGTGTCAGTCTCTGTGAGTACCTACAGCTTTTGCAGTCTCTCCATCCTCACTCCTTCTCTCCTTCAACTAGGTGATGAGAAATGAAATTTTAGTGGCTGTGAAACTATGGTCAGACTATAGGATTTGCTACTTCTGTTACAGTTTGAGCATTTTAGAAAACAGAATAAAACATGCTCAGAAGAACAAAGTAAAATATTTACTGCTGGCTGTTAAACTACATCCTTCAAGTTAAGGCTAATGTGCTTTCCAATGTGGGAACATTACCAAGGGGTCAGCATTACAGCATTAAAATTTTAGAAACCAGGACTCTCAGGAGCAGTACAAGCAAAGGAACACAAATAGAGTGATGGAGCCACTGAACCACAAACAGTAGTTCTTAAGTGAAAAGTCATGCAAAGGTACAAGGGCCTCAGGTCTCTGGTGTAACAGGTACATCTACGTCTGCCTATCAGCTCACTCAAGTGCTATTAAAGGCCGACCAATCCATCTGAGTGGGCCCATTTGCTCCTTGCAGGTACAAATGGCTATTTGCTGTACATATGCGATTACACACTCACTTCCTTTGCCCTATGCTAACAGCATGTAAAACAAAAAAGTGCCATTTTATGTACACAAATGCACTTATCTGGGGCCCTTGGGCTCTGAATACAAAGCACTCTGAGTAGATTGATGGTACTGCGGTGGGGACAAACAGGAAATGGACAACTGTGTATTTCCCAGGTTAATAGCATAATGATTCTTTATTACTAAAAAACTTGTGCTCTTCACCACCTTTTGCTACTGATTCTTCCACAGTAGAAAAATATGATGCAATGGAAAGCTGCCAGCCTCTGTTTAGGCAAAGAGGTTGTGAAAGTCAAAAGAGGCAAGGAAGGATTCTGGACTTGTTTTCTGATCGTTATTACCTCATTTCTTTGCAGTTTCTATTATTGGTGATTTAAATCCGTGAATGCTCAGTGTATTTCTTTGCTTAGCTTAGGCTACAGAACACAAACACCTTTCTAGCAAAAGTTGGATTCTATCCAGAGTTTACAACTCTTTAAAAATACACTTAGATGTAATTAACAAAAGCTCAGGTGACATATACACTGGATGGAATATTTCATCCATGAACCTCCAGAGATTCTGCCTGAATTGCATGCACCGTGGCAGGTGCTGCGAGTTTCATTGCTTCTATCAGCTAAGATCCCTGGTGAAAACTACAGCAAAGCAATTCATTCCAAAAATAAAAACTCTTCAGCAACAAACCCTATACTTTCCTCCCTCCTTCTCTCCTGCAAACGAATTGTGTTTTTCTCTTCAGAAAATTAATCTACACAGAAAAGCATCAGGCCTGTTAAGAGTGTCACTCCACATAAAGAGTATGATTTGTGCTAAGATGCAGGCCACACTTTTTTAAAGGATGATGCATTCATAGACCTTGCTGTACTGAGAGAATTTTTTTCTTACTCTCTGTCGAACACATTTGTTACTTAAATGAAGTATCAGTGTGAAAGCACTGTCAGAAATATTTGCATATTTTCACCAAAAACACCAACACCATTCCCCTGCTAGGCAGTATTAATAAGACTAGCAATGTAATCTCATGATTTGTACTTTGTATTGCCCCTTGGTGACTCTCAGTCCAAACATTCGAGTAGTTCTCAGCATTTTGAAATTTGGCTTTGTGTTCATTTTTGAACAATATCTGCCATTTTACACCTCAGAGCTCAGAGAAGGCAGCACAGTAGTTGGTGTACAGATGTGACAGAATGTTTTTATTCCAGAAAAAAGCTCCCTGTTTTTGACGCACTGGAAAATGTACAGCCAGAGAACGCTTGAGGCGAAGATGCCACACCAGCCTTACATCTGTCTGCTTTCATTTGTCTACAACTGTGCTTATAGATAAAACAAGCCTTCCAGATGTCATCACAAGCAGCGTTCATATGCTGACTTCACTGAGATGCTATTGTTTGCTGCCAGCATAACAGAGTTGTAAAACTAAAATATTTAAACTCTGTGCTACTCAACACAACTTTGAATGTCACACAGGATCTTATTTCAGGATTAATTAATGTACACCCCAATAAAATAATCATGTGTTAAAAAACAAAGCTAGCTGGGCATATACAGTATGCTGCCCTTTTTTCTTTTTTTCTTTTTTTTTTTTTTTTTAAAGACACTGGTCTGATTCCAGGAAATACAGCGGAGCTGAAGAAGTTGCCAGTAAGAGAAAAAAACATGTAGCATATGTTTCAAGAGAAGGGGTGAACATATCTATACAGCATGTGATAACACTTCACATATTTCACATATTTTAAACTGTCCCCATTTTGTTGAAGAAGGATTGTTACTGAAAACTAGGAGATATGTTTTAGAGGTCTGCAGTGGTCTTGCTCTGCAGTGGTTGTCACTAAATTTTTATTATAGCTGGTGGCAAATAATTAACATTATCGCAGAATTCATAAGTTTTCCTATACCGTTTCCCATTGACACTGTGATATTAATTACTTAAAATCACGGGAATGTGAAAGACTTCTCCAGGTGACCATTCTGCTATGGTCTTCCCCTTTTCTTGTAATAAATAGCTCTTATTTGAAGATAGTGTATGCCACTTCCTCTGCACTTCAGAGTAAAATCTTATCAGGTCATCTGTACTAATCATTTATAACCTACGTATTCTGCTTATTCACTGCTTGATCCAATGGACTAGAACCAGACACACTGATCTCAGGTCAGCCTATACAATTTTGTTTCAAACACAAAGCTCTGCATTGTAATCTGAAGCAGCAATATAGCTGATTATGGAGAGTAATAGAAGGACCTGTATTAAGCTTTGTAACACCTGCTAGCTGTTCTCCCCAGTTAACAATTTTCAAATTTCACTTTTTGAGAGTAATAGTGATCTCAGAAGCTACATGAGTGTAAGACAGGAGCTCAGTAATTGACCCTTCTTAAAACTGAATTTCACCATTTTTAAAGACAGCATTTGATCCAAAGAAGACACCCTGCTCAACTTAGAAGGACAAAGTGATAACCAGTTTACTTGGTGTTGTGGTTTAACCCAGCAGGCAGCTCAGCGTGACATTTGCTCACTCTCCCTACTCTCAGTAGGATGTGGGAGAGAATCGGGAGAAAAAAATGAAAGGAAAAACTCATGGGTTGGGATAAAGACAATTTACCAAGATAGAAAAAGAGGGGAAAGTAATAGTAATTATAATTATATATATTTTTATATATATCTTACAGATCAAGAGATAAACATTGCAATTGCTCACCATTTGCTGACAGATACCCAGACAGTCCCTGAGCAGCAGCTGCCCCAAAAGCCAACTTCCCTGAGTTTATAGTTCAGAATGATGCCAAATGGTACAGGACACCCCTTTGGCCGCTTTGGGTCAGCTGTCCTGGTTCTGCCCCCTCCCAGCTTCTTGTGACCCACAGCCCTCTTGATGGCATGACAGAAGGATGAGCTGAAATGTCCTTGGCTCTGTACAGCACTGCTCAACAACTAAAACATCAGTGCATTAGCAAATTAAAGCCAAAACATAGCATCACACCAGCCACTACAAAGAAAAACAACTCTGTCCCTGCTGAAACCAAGATGCTTGGGAATCATTACATAGATGAAAAGGGAGTTAAGTTACTTTTGTCCTAAACAGCTTCTACTGAAAACAGAAGGTAAAAAACTAAAGGATATGGCTGTCAAGAACCTATATGTCTACTTTGAGATTATTATTTTATGTGAAAGAAAAAGACAAGGACAGAAACTGCCAGAGACTTGAATATGCCTTAATTTAGGGGCCTAAACCTTTATAATACTGAACAGAATTTAAATTCTTAAGTGTATAAGTTGCTTCTGAAAATGAAACTCAAACTCCAACTTGAGCTTTTTTGAAAACACTACTAAGGGACTCATTTGCACATTCACACATACTAACATCTAGTTTGTGGACTGTATCTGTGAACTAAAAACTTAAGGGCAAGAAGAATTATACCTTTTAGGCTTAATCGACTTTTTTTCAAGAGAAAGAAAGGAATAAAAGTGAGACAAAGTCCATCCAAAAACTCTGGAAAGACATTCATACTTTCCCTGGCGTACAATGCAGAAGTACGTATGTCCTTATGGTGTTGTCTGCTAGCCGCACATGTGCATTTGTCATTTGCTTGTAATCAATGCAATACAGGTATCTTCAGGTATCACTCCTAATCAAAAACAGAATGCACTCACTCTCCCCTATTATTTCATCAGGAGTAGTTGTGCCGCTGAAAAAAACATGCAGCTGGGAGCTCTGATGCAGTACCACTCCTATCCATGTCTATTAGTGCTCCCTCTGGTCTCTGAAACAGAATCTGTTGTTACCGTAAAAGTTCTGACCTAAAAGTACAAGAATCCCCATGGTTACACTTCTTATATCTGGTTCATCTAGTCAGTGGCCTGGCATACTCACAGGCTGTCTTGACTTACCATTTTTAATGCTTTATCGTATGGCTTCTAATAAAATCTTTCACACCCTTGATAACCTGTGTTCTTCTGTGAATGAATGCCAGTAAAAATACAAAGGTGTGTTCTGTGGTTTTAGTGAAATAATTTGCAGAAGGCAAAGTCCGTGCTGGAGCCACAATGTCTTTTCACTGCACCTTACCTGAAACAGTCATATCTTTTCTGGAGCTGATTTCACTTAAGCCCTTTGAAAATAAATAATTCCCAAAAGCACTCAAGATTTCCCTGAGGACTTTGTCAAGCTTCCTGCTTCATAGGTTTCCACTCCTTTGCTGCAAGGCTAATGCATTTTAGGGATGTTTGCTCTGATGCAAAGCTAACTTAGGAGTAAAAATAAACTGCCAGCATTCACAATACTGTTGGAAGGGAAAGAATGCCAAGTGCTAAACTTAAATTACCAGACTTGATAGCAGATCCTTAATGACCTTCTCTTTTGAAAATTTTTGCTGTCTCAGAGGAAAAGACATTCAGTAAGAGTGTAATGATAAATATTCGGTCACTTAAAAAAACAACAAAATCCCCAAACCTGCAACAGCCTTACATGAAGGAAAAATAATTGTATGGGAGAAGATGATGGCACCACACTTTCAGTTTGATGCGTGAAACTAGAGGTGAATCATTGTAATTATTACTGTATGTTTATTACACAGAAGCCATCCTGCTTACCCTTTGTGAACACTAGGAGCTACATTCAGCTTGTTTCAGATGTGTCTGTCTCCAGAAAGTTTTTACTAGTGTTCAGATAAATCAATATAGCTGTTTTTTTTTTTTAAGTATCTAGAAACAGAGATATTTTTGCATAGAATTTAACCTGCAAGATCAGCAACTTTCTGATTAAAGAACACATCATTATCTTAGCATATCTTCACACGTAAAATAATTATTTATTTTTCAATTCTGCTCAGCAGGCAGGGCATTAGTGTTACTGAAGTGTTAGTACTTTATAATGCAAATGGATCCTGCATAACAGAATTTTACTTTAGATTTATATGGGAACACAATTTCTTTTTTTTTTAAAAACCCAATTTAACAATTCAGAATTTCTCATGTATGTTTTATAAAAATGTATGAGAGACTTAAAAACCATGGAGAGCCATAACTTCGAGCTGGCTCATTTGTTTCCATTTTATTACAGTACTACATGGTGGGTATCAGGCTCTTCACAGAAAGTAGCACATTAAATCTTTATTCTAATCTGTTTTAACAGAACTATATTAATAGTTTAATACTATTTTGTCGAAGTGATGAAATACTATTCAAATAAATCCAAAGAGAGCACCGAACCCCAGCAGAGACCAATCCTGAACAAAAGACACCAACTGTATTACTTCAAGCAATCATCAAAAATAATGCTTCCTCTTTCTTGATAGTTCAGCCCTTGCGTTCTATTTATTTCTCATTCCTCAGATGAACTCCTAACTCTTGCTTTGTCTGAAGGCCACCATGCACATAAAGCACATTGTTTATATTGATATCCTGTATTTTTGACAGACTAAGTTTATATTTGGGGCCCTGTAATGAGGATATTGACAATTTCACAAAAAAACTCTTCTGCACTTTCTTGAGTAAGTCTCAGAAGAAAGCTGAAAGAAAGGAAATAATTCCAGTAGATTATAGCTTTATGCTATAGCCTAGATATAACAGAAATTAATTTCTTTCTATTCTCTGTCACAGCACTATCCAATCCTTCTAGCCATGGGGAGGATGAACAGCAAAGCTCCAAAAACTGATTAGGCTTTATCTTCTTTATATTGTCTTCAGAAAGGAAATTTAAACACTTCTGCTCTCTCACCAACTGGCTAAGCATGAATTTTGTATATTGAAAGCATGTCTATTTCAACTGATTTATAGAAAATAGGGACTGTTACACCATCTACATGGTTCTGTAAACGAAAATGATGAAACAAAGAATGTACAAGTCTATGCTCTATGCTGTCAGTACTGTCTCATTACCAGCCCTTCTCCTCCAGCTATTTCCCCAAACAAATACTTGATACTTCTTCTTAAGTTCTTCTGGCACTTGTGGAGACTGAAGGAGTCTTAAAATGAGAGAGAAATAAGGATGAATGCTAAGTTAACTTCTGAAGAACACAGACCTCTTTCTAAAACATATGAGAAAGCCACAGCATCTGCTGTGAATCAGTTTTCCAACTCAGTAAAACAGGAGGCACTACTTTCAGAGTAGCCCTCATATAGAAATCACTGACAACTGAACTGCCTCTGAGGCCTGTACAGTAGTTTCCCACTCTTGGCCTGACATGGCTTAACATTGCAAGTACTTGACAGCACAGTATAGGCTTGTGGGAAATGAGAAGGAAGTATGTATCAGTATTTCTTTTCACCACATACCCTTTGAAGATGTATTTAGGAAAGAAAGGTGATTGGAGTGGCACTTGTTGCTCTCTTGACCATTCTGGGAAGGCTACAAAAATGGGTCCCAAACTTCTCTTATGTAACTTTTCTGGAATCCATGAACATTTGGAAGGAGCTGTTAGATGTACGAGCAGCATGAAGGTGCAAGAGGTCTTCTGGGAACAATTTTCTGGGACCATTTATCATCTCAGTTTCTGATATCACTAGAAAGATGCTCGATATGCAAGTAAAGTGTTCCAAGATGCGTTGAAATCTTCATACACATAAAGCCGGAATTTCTTTGAGATTGCACTTAATTGAGTATGATCACATTTGTATTCTTTTTTTTTTTTTTTTTTTTTTTTTTTTTTTTTGTCTTGCTGATATTTGATGTTCTGAAAATTTGTGGCTACATTTCTAGACCACAGCTCCTATGCTATGGCACTATTTACTATATTTCTGCATGATTTTTCCTTTCATATGTGGTCCATTAATCCTGATTAGCAAACTCCTAAGCTATCTCACACTTACTTCACAGATTCCTCTCTGTCACCAAGTAAGACAGTTAGATGGACTGGCATAAAAGCTGGCAAAAAGAAGTTTTAGAGGCTATGTCTGTAAATGGACTGTGGAAAGCTGTTTTAACTGGAAGTGTCCATCAGTCAAAAATTTACCTCAATTCTCTTAGCAAGAGCCAAGTTATCCACATATTGAAATAACTTTGTTTATTAAGTTATTCATATATTCAAATGTATAACAACCTTTTGTGTTTAGGGAGCTTTTTGGAAAAGTGTTGCCGCACTTCTCAGGGCTGTTTGCTATTAAATATTAATTATTGAAACAATTGAATTAACTACTGGATGTAATGTATGGAGAAACTGAAAGTATGTCTTGTCTGCCTAGTGTCTTGGACAAAGTTTCAGGTCTTGTATGCTGGAGATATGACTGGAGCTGTCAGCCTTTCAAAGAGAGGTAGCATTTTCTGGTGGTTAAGTTTTATAATGAAAAATGTAGATGTTCTCCAGATCAAATCAACCTATTGGCAAGGCAATTTTAGTAGTTTAAAAATTAATGAACATTAAAATACTGTTCTGTTGTGTCAGTTTTATCATGCTGTGTTTCATATCATTGTTATGCTTTGCAAGACAAATATTCATTATTTTTAAGAAATTCATTCTTTCTTTGTGGAAAGGATTGACCTTAAAAGGTTTTATTTTAAAAATGTACTTTTTGAACAATTTAATTTACTGCATAACACAGAAATTCATTACTGGTATAAATTCTTAAATGTAGAATTTAAGAATGTAGCTTTAAGATGCTGGAGATAAAAGTAATATTTTAGCCTCTACATTTTTTTCTTTAAAAATTTCTTTTGAACTGTTCTTTTTTCCCTTGCAACATGCCTCATTCCCATGCCTTTGTATGTTACAGGTTTTCATGATTCAAGGGTTAAAAAGCCAGCTTGAGGTCTATAAATCAGAAGACAGTTTTACTTATCAGTGCTGTTTTTCACCTCAATAGACTGTTGGTTCTGTCTCTGGTGCCAGGCTCTGCCTTATCACTTAGCCATCAGCCCTGCATAGTGGAATGCTCTTTATTTGGATTATTTACTTCTACTATAAACAAAGATTAGAGCAAAAATTTCAACTACGGGGCCCAAACACTGTCAAACAGTTGCTGGAAAATCACTGTCATGTGTTGTATAAAGTTGCTTGCTTTTCAAAACCACAACTGGCAATCAGTACCAGAGTATTTCACACATGGTAAGAGTGATGAGTAAATGACCTGGACTTTTATGTCTATAAAACCTTTTTCTTAAATTGAGAAGTCAGTTATCAAACGTGACACATGGTGAATGTCATATATGTGGGCTGCTCTGAAAGTAATGCCTCCTATTTTATGATATTAGCCCACAACATCAGAGGTGGATGTTGGTTGTATGGCAGTAGAGGTTGAACCTTCCTGCCATCATTTCATTACATATTGTTGCCGTGTGAAAGATAATAGCAGAGGGATCAAGGAAGGAAGGAAGGAAGGAAGGAAGGGAAGAGACAAAGAGAGAGAGAGAGAGATAAAGGATGGGGGGAAAAAGAAAAAAAGTATAAAGAGGGAAAACTGAAAAACAATGGTATTTATTTGATGTAAAGTAAAAGGGCTGTTTGTGCCCAGTACTTCGGAATAAATTGTTCAGGAACAGTTCATCCACATGAAAGTCTGAGTCATACAATGCTGACAAGATCAGTGAGACCTCTGGTGATCAAGTCAGCAAGTACCAGCCTAAACTGTCTTGGAAGTGTAGACCCTACAAATCCTTTCATTTACATATAACAAGGAACATCCAACTTGTTTTGTTATAATACATCTACTACACTGCTCCCTTATTACTCTCCTAAACTCAAACAACTTCCACATGAATATGTTTTCAAAGACTTATCGTGACATTATGAAATAAATCATACAAGCTCTGACTCTCAGCTGATACTAACAATAATAGTTATAACTTTGAAAGTGATCACAAAATAAAGGTCTTGTAATCTTCGGATAAGCATTTGTTTCATTCACCTTCTTTAAGCCTGTTTGTGCCAAGCTTCTTGCCCAAGCCACTAGGCTGATTAGCAGTAGCAAAATGCTCAAAATCAACTGTTAACTGACTTCTCATGACTGTCTGAAGTTCTTTGTGCCACTTGCAGAAAGCAGCTGTAATATTGTCAAGGTGGGATATAAGCCTGTCTGCAGATGCTTTGCAGCTACACTCTAGAGCTCCAGAGATAAATTCCCTAAAGTTTTAATCTGAATTGAAGGTGCACTAGCCTAAGGTGACTGGGATTAAAGAGGCAGTTCTCTTCAGTTGCTCCTTCTAATAGCCAAGAAGAGGAACTTACAGATACACAAGAGAAAAGAGAAAAGACTCCTTGCAAATACAGAGACCAAGAGTCAGACTGACATGATTGACAGGGAGACAATAACACTGGAAAAGGAGTCTAGTAGTGTGAGCGGTAAATTCCATTGGAGATATAGTGTATGGTTTGCAAAATGAATAAGCTAAAGGAGAAGATGACAGAGAAAGGACAACAATTAAGCTCTAAAGGAAAAAAATCTACATCCTTGGCTTGGAAGATTCCTGCTTAACAAACAGATGGTAAGGAAAAGAATTTCCTGTGCCTCTTCCTTTAAAAAAGGCAGTATCTCTATTAAGGGGATGTTAATCCAGCATAGTCAAACACTCATTCCTAGCATTTCACCCCTTCTAAGCCTTTCATGGAACTTCAGGTTGCTCCTGGTGAGTCTGCTCCTTTTTCTGTGATTCAGGTAAGTACTTCCACGTAACATCACTTTCTGGGATCAAGATGAGATATTTAGAGTGGAATTCATCTCTCCTAATACATAGAGCATAAAGAACTTGGTGGGCTAGACTCCTGCTCAAGTTGGTACAGAGAATGTAGCATTTCTAGATCATGACTCAAATTATCTTTGTATAAATCTGCTGTATGATGAGAGAATGCTCATCAAGGAAGGACTCACTTTCCTTCCCATGACAGGACAAGAACTCTGTGTGATAGAGCCCGTATGGAACAACTATCACGTTTATCTACAGAGTCAGGCAGACTGAACTGCACCCTTTAGAATGAGATGGGAAGGAACATTAAATGTTCACAACTGACATCAAAACAAACTCTGAAACAACTAAATCTTGCATGATGCTTTACTTCTTGAAAATCTGGCAAAAGAAATGCCAAAAGAAGTGATAAAAATGTTTAACTTTTATAAGATACCTTGTAAGATTCTTTTCAGCATCTTACAAAGTGGAAAAAAAAACCGCTCCTTTGTGAGGAAGTAGGGAAGAAGATTTCATCAGTGTTTTGGAAAACAGCTGCTACCTCTTTCAGTGAGTACCACAGAAAAGTAAACCAGTACTTTCACTGCAGGAGCAGGATTTATATTAGGAAGCAGAAGAATCCCTGGAATCATTCTCTAGGCAGTAAGGGCAAAATAAATACTGAGTAGCCCCTGCTGGAAAAACAATCAAATCAAAACAAAACAAAAACAAAACAGAAAAAAACCCACCCAAACAAACAGAAAAACAAACAAAAATAACAAAAACAAACAAACAAAAGAACTCACCTCACCACCATTTATTTGCTCATGGAATCAAGAAACATACCATGTATGTACATAAGTGGCAGTGAATTAAAGTCAACATGCAATCTCAGCTACAGCATTTCCTGGCTGCTGAGTTCTTTATCTTGCAACTTGAATATCATTTAATTGTGCTGTGCATGATACATACAGCACAAGCTGTCTATAAATGACAACGGAGGATAAGCTGGAGGTTTAATCTGAAGTATGAAGAAGAACAAAAAATTTCAAGAAATTGCCATTACCAGCTCAAACAAATTTTCTTTCCAAGAAACTTCAAAGTATTGCCTGTGGTTCCTTCTCCAGTGTTATTTATGGCACCTCCAATCAGCCTGTATGCTATTGAATCCAACGAATTTAGTGTATGAAATTTTAACACAAGGGGATACTTGTATGCATGTTTGTGATATTTATGCCAGTGTTAAACATGCTTTTTCAGGCATCAACATAAGTAGCTTTCCAAAGTCTTTGCCTATTCTCTTTGTCTTCTTGCATGTTTGATTATCTCTGAAAATAAGATAATTAGAACACTTAAAAGCTAGGAATTTAATGGGATTTACAAACATGAAGGTTCCTCATCAGCCTTTTAAAAACACTCTTCTGCTAACAAAAAATTTTCCTGATGCAAAATTCCTTCATCTTCAACATTTTATAGTAATTCCTTTCCATCTGCTTTTTTTCCTAAGAAAAATTCATCATCTTCTTGTTTCTCAAACATGGTCACCTCAAATTCTCTTTGAATTATTGGGAAATACATTTATCTGGTAGAACAGGAACCTTATTTTCATGTAGAGTAGGAACCTTAATGATTCTTCTAAACTCCTGCTTTCTTAGGCCATATTTTCATAGATTTCCCTCTATTACTCTAGCTACAAAGACAAATGGGGATAGATGTTATTTATTTATGTTACTTATTTACCAAAAAAGTTCAAGAACTGATTAAACTTCCTTTCACTTTCTCAGGCAAGAACACTATCCAGTACTTCTCTCCTACTCCATCCTTCTTCCTCTTTTGCAGAAGCAAAAACCTCAGGTGAAATACAGTCTGTTTGTAATAAACACTGTTTATGCATAAAGACACAACTTCATTTTATTTTGCACTCAGAAATTACTGGGAAAATATTATTACTTGTTTGATTTTTACATGGAAGTCTGTTCTTGATGTCAGTTAAATATGGTTAGCTTTGGCTGTAAAAAAAACAGGAATTATTTGAACACCTTCTTATAGGACAGAATTCACAGCTTCATAGGCTGCATAAACAATGCAGGATTTTCCTGGTAGATTTGTGACCCTACACAGCCTCTCGGGGACAAAAAAAAAAGTCTACTTCTCCTGAGGTATGGGGCAGGGAGTGGATGAACATGTCTAATTAGGGCTTTTCAGAAACGCATTGGAAAGAGTACTGGCGAATATACAAACAGGAGTGCACGGCACAAGTAGCTTACAAAGATTGGCAGAAAGGCAGTAATTGGGAAAGGTTTAGGCAGGTAAAGAAAGAGAGCTTTAGAGAAAGCAAGTGGAAGAACCTTACAGAAGGTTCTGAGAACCTATGACATGTCAGGAGACTGTTGTTAATAGTCAAGCATGCTGTTTTTACAAAATACACACAAGACATTAACTGAGAAGACAGAGAAATTCAGCAGGCTTGGACATCCACTCATGAGTGGGCGTCCCAAATCTTAAGTTACTGATTCATCCCACATGCACGCCTTTACCACCACACAAGATTATCTACGGTATCTCTACTCTTCAGGCTCTTTTATTTTGGAGAGTCATTGCAACCTTCGCTATACCAAAGAGAAGGAGAGTATGATTTCAGCAGGTCACGACACTGGACCTGTTCCTGGGGATGTAACATTGTAAGACTCCCTGATGCATACATAATTACTTATATGAAAAGGAAAATTTCTGCTAAAAATGACTATTGAAGAACCACTCCAGAATGTCCAAAAAGCACTGGTGATAAAGATTTAAAAAAAAAAAACCTGAAAAGCTTCAATTCCAGACACTGCAGGAAACTTTTTTCCAAACTGAAGCATTCAACTTTTTTGAGGCTCATTTGCCACTATTAGGAGAAACTGAAACACAAAGATGTCCTCAAAGCCTGTCTCCCTCACCATGACGCCAAATCAGCTTGATTCTCATCTTGTACTAATTTTACATTAATGGAACTTGATTGATTTCAGGAACTCTTCCTGCCACACTGAAACAACTACTATTGTTTATTATGACTCAAAACAAAACCAAGAAATCCTTACACTGAGATGCCCAAACTTGAGCAGTATTTACTATTATTGGCCACAGAGTAATTCAGTTCCTCTGGATGAATTTTAACATCCACTGCTTCAGCACAAGCTCAGGAATGTTGAAACACGGTGAAATGTAAAATCGACATATGGTTGGAAACAAGATCTTCGATCACCAGAATTTTTTTAAACCATTCTTTAAGGGTAATTCTTAAGATCTGCTGCAATGGCGGTGGAAAAGATCCAGCCTTTCAGCACAATGTGCTGTTCTTTAACAGTGATGTTTAATTAATTTACATTCTCCATTTGGGTTTTGCTCTAACTCACACCTTTATTATGTGACCTTTATTCTGGATGGCCTCTGAAGTGTCATATACAATTGGTACTTCCATGCCATCGCTTCAAATACAAGCCAATTGACTTCTCTGCTGAATTTGAAACTTTTTTTTACCTCTGCAAAGTTCCAATTAAAAGCAAACATTCTGTAACACTGTGAGTACTCTGGATGCAATCTCAGTTTCTAATTTTCATTCTGAGGAAGATGGCACAACCTATTTTCTTCTTAGGAAAAAAAATTAGCACTGACACAGTTAAAACATTCTCCAAATGTAGGCAGCAAGAAAAGCAGCAAAAATACAAATGCATCAGATGGAGCGCTGCTATTAGAATCACTAGCTTTTTTCAGAATTCTTATGTCAACAGGGCTAGTAAACAAGTGTTAATATTTCTAGTGGAGGAATCATCCTTGGGGAATTCAGTGTAGTTAGCTGCACAGAGCAGAGAATCAGATCGGAGAGGGAATTGTGTCAGCTCCTGCATGTTGGCAGTGGCTGTCAGAAGTGTGAAACGGAGCCGCTTCAAAGCTGAGTAGGCTGTGACCTGAGTGCTGCACATCCATGCACTCAGTGTGAGAGGATCAATGACAGCATTTGGTGGGCTCTAGTCATCCCCTCCGCTAATGAAAGCAGTCCTGAAAGGCATAATGCAGGGCCTCTAGGCAGCCTAAAGCCTAGCATTAACAGAGTTTGTTATAAGCTTGGCTGGTGAGTGCACTGAGTACCAAAGACCCCCCTCCTCTATTGCTCTACCCCACCAACTCCCCCTGGCTGTCTGTTTAGTGTCACTCAGCTGGGATGGATCCCGTTAAAGATCTGACGCTTAGCAAGGACTCAGAGGTGTCTGGAACGCCTGCCTCTAATCATAAACACCACAGCTGGCAATGATGTGGTTGAGAAAAAAAATCACCTTGATCCAGCAGCACACATTCCCTTTGATGTTTCTGCAGTGAGTTCACTGCCCAGAGAGAAAGGTACTGCTTAAAAAAAATAATCAGGCTTCACATTCTCAAATCATAACCATATGACTCTCAATTCCAAGCTTAAAAAAAAACATCACAGCCCAATCCCAGGAAAACACCACATTTTGTTCTGAGAAACTCAGGGAAGAAGCATCTGACAATGATAACACGAAACAGGTTTGGAAGATAATGGCAGCTTGAGAAGAAAACATTTCCAAAAAAATTCAGACTGCCACTACCAAAAATGGAAGAAGCCTTCTGCCAAAGATTGCAAACTGTGGTGACCTTAAGCAAGAGACTGTAGCTGATTCAAGGGAAAAATGAAAACTTTTCAAAGACAACATTGCTTGTGCTCTGCCACTGTTTATAAGTGTCTTATGCCCTCTTGCCTTTCGGGGTGGCCTGGTAAACACAAGAGCTCCTCTGTATTTTCCAGTCCTCTGCCACAAAATTCTGTTAAATATTCAACTCTGTGAGCATGTTTTTTTATTTTTTTTTAACTCTAAGAGGTTACAAAGAGAATTGTGAATCCGGTGCAAAAAGCTTGCTATTTCTCACCTTAAGTATCTTCCCCTATGCTGCATACATGGCAATCAAATATCCAATTTGAAATTGGATATTTAAAATAATTGTATTTATTTTCATACTTCTGGATTTATGCATAGAAAAACAATACTTTATTCTTGTATTGATTTCTTTCTAGTCAAGAAAGGTTACAGATAAAATTTCCTAAAAATCTTAGAAGACTGTTACGCAGTCCACACATATATATGCTGTTGTCTCCTTCTTCTGTGCCATCCTTTAGTCATATGCTAACACTGATAAAGAGCCTGATTCAAAAAATCTTACTGCCGTGTACAGTCTAATCTTGTTTTCATTATTCAAAGCAAGGAAGCATTACAATTAATAATGAAGTCCTTCTCAAGGCTATATGAAGAAAATGACATACTAGACATACTGTCTGAGCTGAGGTTTATTTGCTTGAGATGCAAAGAAAATTTTGGAACTAGCTTTGAAAATCACATCTGAAAAGGTAACTTCAAATTTTACTCTTCTTTTCACATTCAAAACCTAGCATTTATACGTGTAACACCAACAGCTGGCACAGGAGCAACTAAAAATTGTCGTTTTGGGGGGTACTCAGGCATATTCTTTGCCCTTCTGGATATTCTTTTAAAATGTCTTTTTTTTCATGATTTCACACTACCCACAGATTTATTACTGTGGTCTTTGTTTCCCGGATAAGCAGATCAGCTTCAGTCCCTCAGAATCAGAAACGACACTAGCATCTTTTCCTGAAGAGGAAAACTAAAGATGACTGTGTAATTTCATTACCTTTATGTTAAAATGCACTATATGTAACTGTAGCTCAAATTGATCATAGCTGTCCTGACACAATTAAAGCAGAGAAGTGACATACTGTATACAAAACACAGAGCTCAAGAATGAGCGTAAATTGAACTACCATGTCACGGCTGGAAAATCTGGAAGCTGTATTCCAAACCTAGTGAGGTTTCACAGGCTTTTTGCGTTGACAGCTTTCCCTGCAATTCCACCAAATGTTGCAGATTCAGATAAGACTTAGATTTATTAAGTTTATGTACTGTTCTACAGTGTTGTGTGTGTTTGTGTGTGTGTGTAAAGGAGAGGCTAGCTCAGCCAGGTTGTGAAACATCAGCAATTTATATATCCCCATATGGCAATTTTTTTCTCTTACACTGTGTGTAAGCATAATACAATTAAATAGTAGTCAAGATCTGCAGCCCTAATGACACCTAAAATGATGAGAGGAAGTGGCATCCATGCATACCAATCTCTTATTTTCAACCAGCAAGAATTAAAATCAGTACCAGATAACTGTTACTCATGTACTCTCACAAACACGTTAATGGATTTTACTTTGAGCAAAAAAAAAAAAAAAGATTTAAAAATTCGGAAAATCCTGTTTCCTCAGGCCTCATGGAGAATTATGGATTTTACTGTAATGGCACGTACAAAGCTCATTTGTTTACCTCTGTATATCCGAGGGTTGAGAAGGTGGGAGTCAAGATACACATCCAATCCTTCAAAGGAAAATCAGAGCCAGTATGGTCCTCTATAGCACTCTCACTATGAATAATTCTAAACTTACAGGCAAAGCCTATTACCTGTGATAACTCCCTCTTTTCCCCTCTTCTTACACTGTTCTACAATATCAGAGGTGAAACCAGTTAGAAATC
The DNA here is from genome assembly GCF_002078875.1 of Numida meleagris. NCBI lineage: Eukaryota > Metazoa > Chordata > Aves > Galliformes > Numididae > Numida > Numida meleagris. Next base: position 32,862,817 of record NC_034438.1, read on the forward strand.
AGTCTAATTGTGAGTATGGTTTTCACATGAATATAACTTTACCCCAAGGAATTTTTACTGAAACATGACAAAAACATTACAGAAACATTACTTATCACAAGCATCCCTCCAGTGAGAAGCATAGGAGAGTTGTCTAATAGATTTCCTTCATCTTCATTTTACAGATGAGATTTAAATGACTGGATGAGAGAACAGAAAAAAAGCCAAATGCTTTCCCAGTCACAAACAGATGTACTTTGAGGAAGTAAAAAATGTATTTTGACCTCAATTTGACCAAGATAAGAGCACTTCCAGGTAAGAGAAGAAAATGAAAAAATATTTGGCTCTAGAAGGGGCTACTCTTGCTTACACTGGAATAAGACTGAGCTTACATGACTGGACCTAAAAGGCAGGCGGCCTCCAACTGTTGCATTGCTCTGCACTGAAATTCAGTTCATGTTACACTTTCACCTAATGCTTACATGTTGCTTTAGTGCTGTGCTATTAAATATGGCCTGCTGCTTTAGAATACTGAGAGACCATGATTCACATTCCCCTCGAATGTACATGGCACTGACTTGTTGCCTGACCTGACTTGCTGAGTGCTTTGGGTTCCTTGGAACTGGCCGGGCCAACATGCAGCACACGAGAGCTGTGCAAAGCTCCAACACTAGATAGCAGTTTAACCGGGTAGCAAATGCTTTGTAACACTTAAGGGGCTGTGGTCTGTGAATGCACTCAGCCCTTCGTTGCTGAACTGGCTCAATTCTGTGTTCAGACAGCTCACTCACAACATGACAGAGGAAGTAACACCTTGCACCATCTCCCCAGGGACCCCTCCAGACAAACCAGGAGAGAAATTGACAGGCTACAAAGGCATTCTCAGACGAAGGGAGACTGCCTGGTTAAGGATGAGACATGCAGGTCAAACTGAAGTCTTTGGGGACCAAAAAACTCATCTTTCCTGCCCCACTCCCCCATTAAAGAGAGCAACCAATTCCATCACATTAAAGTACTCAAGCCCTTTTATATGTTTTATATCATATACCGCTAAGCTTGATTTAAATGTAATAACACAAGTGATTATTAATCATTTAATTTGGGCACACGCATAAATTCCTCATGCTGAAGTCAGATCTGTGCAGCTCCTCACCCACAAGAAGCCCTCTGTTTACTCATCACACTGCTGTTCGTGCGGATGAGTAACGGTTTCAGAACTGCATCAGAAACGCATCACTGTGACACTCCTTCCACAAAACAGTATTTTTTCTCTTACTTTTGAAATTAACTACCTCCGCTTGTTTTATTTCCTTGCTGATTTTGGCAGCCTCATTGGGAAATTGATGGTTACTTTTCATAGGTAGGTAATCTTGATATCACCTCGCCTTGTGCGTATTCTAAGGCTTCTACCACACATGATCCTTGCTTGCAGAATGGCCTCATCAAGAAGGAACTGTAGTACTTTATGCTTTATGAAGTTTTCTCAAGGTTTAGCTTTTTAGCTTTTTTTTTCTTTTCCAAGAGGTGATTGAAAACAGAAAGAAAAAGGCTGTGTTTTGCTTTTAATACTCTTATTCTGAGACCATCTATGACAATACCTCTTGGAAATTGCTCCTGTCCAATAACATGTTCAAGGTACTCTTTTGCCAGAGGCATTCACTCATTATATAAATCAAACTAGCATACAAAAACAGACAAAAAGCGACTGGTAATGCCCAGTGAATTCCTACGCTCAGCTAAGATGATTTGGGTGCATTGCATGCAGATGTCAGGTATTTTAATAAAGAGCTCCATTGTGCAGGGCCCCACTACTCCTCCATCGCTCCCAGCACTCCCTCGAAAGGGGGGCGGTGGGGGGACAACCATTCCAGCTGGGCTTGGAACCTCGTCTGAGTCAGGAAAACCACAGCTCATAAGCAAAGAGGAAGCATAATGTTCTACAAGGACAAAACATTAGCAAAAATGTCACTCAGCCCCAGTTCCACATGTTGGCTGCCACGGCCTCTTCCTCCTAGCATGCCCGATTGATATAAATTCCATCTGCTCAGCAGCCAAGTGACAGAGAAGAAATACCGGCATCTGGTCTCTATTGCTGTCGGGTTTTTGTTCCATGTTAGACCTTAGCTAGAAACATATGAAGAGATGAAGGTGCTGGCAAGCGACTAAAAGGCTGCACTGGCACAAATGAGACTTTCTGATGCTTTTCACACTTCACTTTGGATTTTTACAGGGAAAAAGGCGGAGGAGACTTGATAAACTGAGTCTGGAGAGCCAACAGGCCTGGAGGTCATTTGGTGCTTCTAACTTTTTTTGAGTGTTTAAAACTGTAAAGCAAAACAATTTTTTTTTTTTTTTTTTTTTTAACACGACAGAAGGTAACGAAGTCACACAAGAATGTTGCTCTTCAGCTAACTTTTTTTTCTCCTTCTCTTAACATCCACTGGTTTGGACCTGATCCACAGGCACTTTATATTATCCTGAGAAGCAGCTGGAAAGTGCCAAACCACTAACTTTTTTTTAACCCCACCGTGTCCAGCAGAAAGTAAGTTCTTTAAGCCGAAGAGAGAGTGGTGAAACAAACCGGCAACATGCATTACTGCCTGAGTGTTGCTGCCTGAGAGCTTTTTGAGAGCAACTGCTGAAGACGTAGAGGACAGCATAAGTCAAGGTGCGCATGCATGTGTGTGCGCATTCAAAGATTTCCTTAAGAGCAACTGTTCACACCAACAGAGTGGTAAGAAAATAGAAAGGCATGACAGAAAGGAAAGCAGAAAAGAAAATACATGCAAACTTGGGGACAGATAATTTTCTCCTTGCAGAAAACAGCTGGAACCATCAAGTAGGAAAGCATTCTGTACCCAAACAGATCCATGAAACACACTGGATAGCTACTCCACACTAAGGTAAAAGCATTCTAAAAGTGAAGTTGTATCTAATTATCCCAAATCGATATAGAACTTGCTTTTATTAGAATTAAAAATAGAGCAGTCTTGCACTAACTCACAATGCCTCCAATCTTTGTTGGTCTCTTGTGATCCTCTCTGCAATACAATGTCCTCTTGTTTGGGTGAGAGGACCACAAACTGACAGAGTGCAATGAAGCGAGTGAACAGCTATCAGAACGACATAATAACACCAGAGAGAGAGAGGGAGAGTGTAAGAGAAGAGCTCTCAAGAACATATAAATATATAATAGAGCCCTGGAACACTTAATAATTAATTGTGATGAAGAAGCTTTTATTTCAACAAAAAGAAGAGCTTCCAACCAGCAGCCCCATGAGAATGGAGCAGTCCAGCACACTGATGCCCAAAGTGAAGATCTATGCCAGTTCTTTCCCAGGGTTGAACTCCCATAGGGGGCCAGCATCACCTTGACATAGTCTGCATTGCATCCTCAGGTAAAGTCTGAAGTGGTGCATAGCTCTTACACTGATTCTCTGCCTGCAGTGGGATCTCTCCTGGTTACTTTGACAAGAGTTGTACCCAATCCTATGAAGTCAGCAAGCTGGTTAGCTAGGTAACTACTATCACACAATCCCAGAATTAGAGGTCAAATATTCTGCTGCTGGTGCAGACCACTGAAGTGTTACTTTGGGCAAGATACTTTTGCTAACTCACTGTGCCTTACAGGACAGTACTACTCACCCTGCAGCCCAGAGGAAAAGCCTTAAACATACAAGGTAGAACATTCTTGTTAGGAATCAGTAGCATATGTTCATTTACAACATACTTCCATATGATCAGTGGTTCAGAGTTTTGCAAAGTTTGGAGGGACTGTTTAATCTTTGTGCCTTTTCGTATAGAATTTCTGCCTCTTGGGAGATACCTGTAACTCATTATCCAAACAAACTCAGCACAGGCATTTTCTCCCAGCAGTGCCCTCCTCACGATACATTCCTGCAGAAAGCTCTGATTTTCCTTAATTTCTGATCTGATTTTCACTAACTTGGTAGAAGTAGCCTCAGAAAAAACTTTAAATTAGTGATTAATTCAAGTTCAGTGTTCAAACCAAAAAGTACCATCTCTACTAATGCATGTAAAAGTAGTTGTTAAATGCAGCGACTTTGCCACAGTTTCTGCGTAGGAAATAGGTAGAGCACAAACTGTATTAACCTTGCAGCTACAGAGATATCTGTGTATCATTTCACTTTTCAAAAGCACTGTCTTTGTTCATGAGACCTGCCTCTTTATTTGCCTTGACACTGAAGTATTTCCTATCCACACAATGCACCACACTTACTTACAGTAAGTTTTTACTGGGCAAAAGAAGCAGGTAACCATAAATAACCCAATCGGGGCTCTCTAGGAAAGGAGAAATAGCACCCTCAAAGAGAAGGGACAACTATTCTGTTACCACAGTAATGGAGTTAATTTTTATAATAAGGTGGCAACTAAAGTAAGTTACTTTTATCTTTTCCTCCCCTTTCTACGCTCAAATAGGTGCTTCATACAGAGTCTCAATTACCTTTTTGTTCTGCTTTCTGGATTATGTGCAGCAGTGAGGCTACTAGCACAGTAAAAATAAACAGTAAGGCAAACTATTCAGTATTAAATAAATGCGTGCACATAATTGTTACATATGCTGACCCAAACAAACTCCAGGGGTAAACTTGCAGTGAAATCAGTGCGGCCAGGTGAGAGCTGACTTAAAACAAATTGCAACACCTCTCACTGTCTGAAGCAGACAGTGTTATGGTGCCCAAAGACAAGACTCAGTGCACAGCCAGAGATGACAAGGGACAGTTCAGGCGCCTAACTGTAGAACCCATCTGCACAATTTCCCACAAGTCAGGAACATGAAACAGCGCAGCTGCTGGGATGAGTGAACAGCTAAAGGAGCTTGTGTGAGCTTCAATAGCAGGCCAGAGCAGCACTCCACTGTGAATGACAAGTGATGGGCCAAATCACTGGGGAGCTGCCGATGAGTTATTAATGGTGACAGGTACACTACCTGGGAGACAGGTTGAGAGGGGAAAAAGATTATTTATAAGCGAATAGTTAACAGCTGTACCCACTGCTAAGCATTACATGGATGCCACAAACTGTAGAGTTCAAATCTTGGGTTATTCAAGCACGAACAAATGCCTGTCACCAAACTGCAACGCATCGCTACAAATTAAGGTGGGAGAGATGAGACGAGGCTGGAATGATGCCTTGCTCAAGAAGGCAATGTCATCACAGAGTGTAGATAAGAGCTAGAGAAGGGCTGAGATAACCATGAGGTAAATTACAGTTCTTAATAATAATGATGAATTTGCAAGAACAGCTTTTTAATTTTTCCTGAGGGCTTTTGCAAGAGAACAGATGCTGAATGTGTCCTGTACTGACAAGAATAAACGGGGGGAAAATATAATAAGCAAAGGAAATGTTTTCGAAGAAGTTTTCTTTTGATATGAGAAATAATATATTTCGATTGTTGAGCTAATTTTTTCTATCTTCAGTCCCCTCCCAAGTTTGAAAGCCACATTGTTAAGCTTATAATATAATATTCTTACTATATCTACAATAATATAGTTACCCGTTTTTTCCCAAAGGAATGAAGCACTTCACTACTGAGTATATTAAAAGCGGCCTGGGCAAAAATCATTCAAATCTATTTCTCCTGTACAATCCTGCTCTAAGAGAAGCAGGAAAAAATAAGTAAACTAGGATTTCATAAATGTTTTCATAATGTGAACATCATCCTGAAAGAAACTGTTTCTGAGCCTTTCCCATCCTGTTACAAAAATACATTTCCACAGCAGCTTTTGATAAAGGAGAAGAAAAGTAAAAAAGAATTTCATGGGTTTTGGTGTTTATTTTTGTGGTCCTTTAACATAGTAGAGCAGTCAAAATCAGTAAGACTAGCACAAGGGGTTATATTGCTTCCTAAGTAAGGCACTACTAAAATAAATATCAGAGTCTGTCTCTAAACAACAACTTCCTTTCCTGTACTCATAGATGAAAACTGAAATGTCAATTTTTGTAAAATTTCTCCAGGGATAGGTCTGTGAACTTGGAAGTGCAGATTTGGGCAGTCAAGTTTGCATAGACACATCAGTGCCTGTTGCTATATGCTCAAAAGGTAAAACTCAAATTTAATTTTAGAAACTTGTGGACATAAAAAGAGTCAGATACCTTCTAGCAGAAACAAACAAAAGAGGTACAACAATACTCTAAAACATATGGTGTAAACTATAAGTGTATTTGCTTTATAACATTATTTACCATCTAACTAAGTCAGAATTAATACTCCAAGGACTATACAAAACATTTGTTCTATCCAATATGATATTCTTTAAAACTCCTCACACAGAGTCCATCTAATAAAGCAGAAATCCTCTGTTTTCCTCCAAAAAAATACAGTACTGTTTGATTTTTAGGGATTCATTATAACTTCCTTGTTGACACAAATGACATACTGCTAATGGCAATAAATGGCTAGGATGCTAGGAAGGAAGAGGTGATTTCTAAATATGCCAAAATTTGCTGGAACTGTAACATGTAAGGGTTCTTCCCATACCTGTGTTTGATTCTTAGCTGTACTGTGCTCTTCACACCATCTCAGTCAGTCATGTATTAGCAAGTACTAGAACCGCTTTTCCAAACCTCTTTTTCACAGAGGATATTTACTTGGTAAATGATGCCCACACATTTCAAAATGAACAGAAACTCATCTCATGAGCTCTACCTACTATGTACTCAGCTCAGCACAAAGGTTAAAGCCTGCACTCACTGTGCTATAGGGTGGCTAGAAGAGAAAGGCACCAGGGATCCAGTCAGTTCAATGGACCTGATCCACAGACAAGGAGGAGGAGATGGAAAGGCAGCCCTTATGCTTAATGTTGATTTTTTTTCCACTTGCCCCCAAAAATTCCTTCCGGGAGCGGGACAGAAAAGAGAGCACCAATCTGGCACAAAGAAGTGATGAACTTCCTTTAGTCAATCTCAGGCCTTTAAGGATGTGACAAAAAGGACTTGGGCCCTCATGATAAAAATTGGCTTCATTAGGGAGCACCAATGTGCAAAAACTGCCACAAATGATTCTGGATTCTGGCCTGGCTTTGTGAGATGTACTAAACACTGCACAGAGAGAAGGTAGAGTCTATCCTCTGAAAACAATTAACAATAAAACAAAGATCTTTGGAAAGATCTTCAACTGGCACATTCTTTATCATGGAGTTCTCACAACCTTCTATTCATTCCTTTTCAAACCAAGGGCAACGCTTACTTACAGGAAAGGAACTGTTTCACATCCTATTTGACTAATCTGACATACAGTCATTGAGGCCTTAATCCAGAAAAATATACAAGCATATTCCTAATGCTAAACATGTGAGTAGATCCTTGTTGACGTTGAAGATATGAAATGTTTAAAGTTGGGTAGGTGCTTATACACTTTGCGGAATCAGGACCCGTAACTGGTAAGTGCTGCTTTTCCCTCAGTGTAGGAACTCCCAGTGTCTGTCTCCACTAGCTGGACATGTACACAAAGCTTGCTGAGGCTTCACACTTCTGCAGCACCTTCTTCCTGTCTCTCAAACAGAGCTGATAATAGTTATACAGATCACTGTCACATAAGTCCTGTCCCTTCAAATAACTATTTTAAAAAAACAACACATGGTCTTTTGTATGCTGCAAAGGCTGCTGAAATTCCAGCACAATAATCTTGTATGAACTGAGGGTGAGCACTCAGAGGAAGTGAATCTGAGTACCTTTGTAGGAGACTTCCAGTCACAGAGTACTACAATGTAAAGCAGCCTTGCAGCAGGGGGAAGCTCTACAGATACATATCTGATGTCAGGTGTAACTAATATCAGAAACTCATACTTTGTTAGTGAAGCTGTTATTCAGGCCTGAGAAGTACATCTATACTTTCATTTCAGATTCACAGTTGGAAGCACTTCTGAAGCACCTAAAACTGGTTTGACATTTAAATTCTCACAAGTACTTCAAAGTCCATAAAACTTTCAATTTCATTGATATATTTATCTTGCTCCAAACAAATCTTTACATTGACATAACAAGCAGGTTCATGCTAATGTACTATATTTCCACTGATCTTTTTGGTCCCATAGTTTACTACTCTCCAAATAGATAAATAAATAAATAAAAACTAAACGCAGATGCTTGGTATTTTTAAATTTCTTTGACTGATGAAAGTGTAAAGCTCAAGATACTCATGTCACATTGTTTCCAGGCCCAAGAAAAATTGATAAAATTGACCCAACGATTGATTTAGCTCTTCAATACAGCTGAATTCCTTCAACTGCCACATTCAACACTGCCCCCACTGCCCTGCCCTCGGCCTGCAATTTGAATATTGTATAAACAACACATACAACAATAATGCGCTATTACATAGTAATAAGATTAGCAAATTGGAATACATACAAAGCTACAGGGCTGTTCAGTTCAAAACACACCAAGTACCCGGCTCTGAGGATATATACATATAGGCATTACAAAAAATTTACTCTTTCAGGAGACATTTGAAATGTATCATATGAAATCAAGTTGCTAGCTGTATTTGATTTGTGGAACACAGGCTCCTCAAGCTTGCAAATGAAAGCTAGAAGTGACCAGTGCAGGGAGGACATGCATGCCACAACATCTGTTGTCTCTTGACCACATCTCCTCTGCTGCTCAGCTGTCCCAAAATAGATCTGTACATCTGCCAACACCTATGCTTCTCAGAAACTTCATGACAAATTCTGTTAGCAGTCTACTACAGGCATTGCTAATTTCTCATCATTCTTCATACTTTTTTCTATCCCATAACCCTTCTATGAAGAAACATTTATCTGCCTTAAATTCTGGCAGAACATGGATGTCATGGGTCTCTAGGAGGTATATCCAGTACCTCACATCTCTCTGAGTCAAAAAATCAGAGAGGACAGCTTTGTTTTTCATCCCTTGGCATTTTTTGAAACACTCCTATCAAAAGGAAACCAGGTCACATATGAGAAGTGACCGAATCATCAGTAGTAAAATTATTTAATATTTTCTTTAGTATTCAGGAATACTACATCAGAATAGCCAATTCTTGCAGTTTTTAAAAAGTTCTCTGGATATTAAAAGGTGATTTACTTACTGTATCTGTTTCCTGGAGTTCTTGTGCTGATTTTAGTTTCCATCAAAAAGAGTTTTCACTTTTCATTGTATTTTTTTTAATTGTAGGTTCCAAAATTGTGAAAAAGCAGCTTGAAAACACAAACCTAACATTCTCCAGTATAACAAGGAAACAAAAACTAAATTTTATTAAAACTAATCTTTTAAATCAATCTCACACTATACAGCATCTGAATTTATAAGCTTAAAATCTTTGAGGCTAGTAAACTGTTTCATATTAAAATAATCTCAAACTTTTACATGGACTACAATCTTCTGAAGTCACTAGGCACAGAAGATTCACTCAGGTACTGAATCAGCTGAACAGAGTTAAGTTGCCCAGGCATCGTCCCCACTATCTCCAACTACTCTGAGAGTTGGAAGTAACCTGATGAGTAGGTTCATTTCCTTTATCCCGTCTGTCAACTTGAACACAGGTTAAAGATGTCCAGCATTCACACTCTACAGATAAAAATGCAATGATGTAAACTCTATTATCACATATATGTCACAAGGCACGCTATATACATACACTTAAAACCCAGCAAGCTGCTGTACACAGGACCAGAAGTCCTAGAATTCTACCTGTTCTGTATGTGATTTCCTGCTTTGCAGGATAACTGTTGGTTAGTGACACAGATTTCCACATCCTTTTAAGAAGAAGGAATGTAAGACTTCAGGGTGCAATTCTGACCCTTCTAAAGCCCATGCAAGATTCATCATGGATTTAAAGCAACACCAGATACAAACAGACATACTTTTCCTCTGCTATAAAAGGTGAAATATGTAACAAATTCTTCCTCTTACATTTGCTAAAAACAATATTTAAAATATTATTTAATGAAACTATTGTTCTAGTGGTGGTGATATTTCAGAATTTGACTAAAGAACAATACTAATTACACATTCTATTTCATTAGAGGATCTCAAAGCACTTCATAAACATTAATTAACAACATTCAAGTATTAATTGGGATGATTAGAACATTTTGTAAAAGCCATGGGGGAGGAGGGAAATCAAGCTGAAGCACAAAGGACTCGTGCAGCAAGTTAATATATTAGAGCCAGTCGAATAATGCATGTTTCCTGGCTTCAAGTTAAGTATTCAAAATTCTAGGACATGGTACAAAATGACATCCAATTCACAGACGATTTTTCAGTACAGGAAAGTAAATTTCTTAATTAAAATATATGATTTCATCTTCATTAGATTCAAAATATACATTGATAGTAAAAGGGGGTTATCTGTCTGTGCTCTGACTGCCTAGAAGGCAACAGTAAGTGCTAATGACATTTACCCCTCCTAATAAGAACCAATCACTCTTCACTGTTATTCTTTCTTATTGCTCAGGACAGGCACTAGTACCTCATGGGAAGATCAGTGCTGCAAGGGAAGAAGTCCCCTCGAGATCCCTTGGACTTGAAGAAAAGCAGTAAATCAACCGATGCTGGACAGATGACAAGTTTGATTCTCTGTGGTCCTTCCAGATTTCTAAGTGTCTGTGGGCCTAAATGTCATGAGTGCCCCACACCAGTGCTGATACACAGACAATCAAAACCACCCCTAAACTCAGACCTAGAAGTGTCTGAAGTGCGAAAAATCTTAAATCCATTAAAGTGCCATGGTCTATACTCTGTATTTTCTAATTGAGGTAATCTCCAGTGATGTATAACTGAATGGGTAATATCATGACCTTATCACCTCCATGGCTATGACGTGAATTCAACCCAAGGTCCTTGGTGGACAGGGCACTCTTAATATAGCAGAAGTTCTAATCTTTGAGCTGTATTTCTAAAGAATGATGTTAGTTTCTTGGATTCCTGGCCCAACTCATTCCTTCCCTCCCCCAAGTCCCCAAAACATACACATATCCCTTTGATCAACAGCTTTATATCCTTTTGTTTTCACTATTTTATAACATTTCATTTATTACAAGAAAATTGAGATGGAAAGTAATCCCAGGATCCCGTCCTTAATTTGACGGCCATATTTCTTTGCGTAGTGCAGGATATATTCTGAAGAAAGATTCAACAAGGCAATCATCTGCAAGAAAAGTGATTATCCAGTCTAGGAGGAAAGCCTTTCACCCATAGTGAATCAGTCTGAAAAAGGGAGACAAAGAGTCACAGAGTCACACAAACACATGCACATGCATATACATGATTTATTAGTAACATAAATACAGATAGTGTTTATGAATGTGTATATATATGTATTTCACTGAAAACCTTCTGTGATCATAAATAGTTAATACAAATTCAAACACATTCTGAAGCAAGAAAGCTGGAAATAGTTTCCTTCTTGGCTTACCTGCCAAGACCTAAGTTCAGGGCTCTGTTTCTCCCGCAGTGCTTGATGGCATCACTCACACCTAAACCAGCCCAGGGAGTGAACTATTCCTCCCACCTCCTTCATCCCCCACTCTGCTTTAGTGTTTTTTCATCAACTATCAGAAGAGAAACACAGGACCATGAACTCAAGCCTTGGCAGGTGAAGAGCTTTTCAGCTCCATTTTAAAAAGAAAGCACACATGGTCCTGGCATACGCCTGACAGACTTTCAGTAACAGCCATTTCCCCACTTTGTATCTGTAGTTGTGCCCAGCTGTGTGAAACTACAACAGTCTGTACCACTGTGACCACTGTGGACCACTGCTTCTCAGCTCGGTGCTGAAAAAACAGCAAGCATCACAGGTCAGAGAAACACAGCTCTTTTTGATCTTCGATAGCCAAAAATGTTTGCTATTAAAAAGGCCATCTTTGCATTTCTGCGTTATGTGAAGTGCTATGGTTATAAAGGCTTGACTATTTCATAGTAGTCATTAAGAACTAGCATTGTGTATACTGTTGTTGATCATCAGGGGTTACGGAGCCCTCTGCTTCATTACCCATACAAGATGCAAGACACAGCGCAGCAATAGCACAGCTCTCCAGTCACACATATTATGGAAATCCAAATGATCTTTGCATGTTACTGAGACATCTGTTGTCATGTAACTTGCCCTGGTGGCATTCAAAACAGCCATCAAACTCTTTGGCCTTTACTTTTATTTTTTCCCAGTCCAAGAGCTAACGCTCATGATAAATAGAGTCATGTAGCACTAGTGTGCTTGGTAGTGTTACTACTAGAGGTAAGTCATCAAAAGCAGCAGGGAGATGTTAGGCAAGTTAATGCAGATACACAGAAAATCTGAAAGCACTTCACACAGTTGAAAAAGTGACACTGCTTTGCCCATACACAACAATGCTTCCCTGTGGCTCAGCAGTCATCAAACAGATCCTTTTCATCTCTTTGTGAAACTGAGGTGAGGCTGAAGGAGGGAAGGCAAGCAACAAAAAAAAGGGAAAGGAAAGGAAAGGAAAGGAAAGGAAAGGAAAGGAAAGGAAAGGAAAGGAAAGGAAAGGAAAGGAAAGGAAAGGAAAGGAAAGGAAAGGAAAGGNAAGGAAAGGAAAGGAAAGGAAAGGAAAGGAAAGGAAAGGAAAGGAAAGGAAAGGAAAGGAAAGGAAAGGAAAGGAAAGGAAAGGAAAGGAAAAAGAAGAGAAAAGGAGAAGAAAAGAAAAGAAAAGGAGAAGAAAAGAGAAAAAGCAGAAAGGGATGGGAGGAAAAAAACCAGAAGTTGGAATGGAAAGAAATACTGAAACACTGAAAAACCCCATCTATACTGGGAGATTGGAAGCCTGGATAAATGCTTGGAGATGCTCAGAGGCCACTACTGAAAAATTATGTTGGAACAAAAGAATGTATGTGAGCATTACCAACAATTACAAGGGGGAAAGAAAATGTAAGATAACAACATATCTAACAAAACTGAAAAAAAAATAATGCTACAAAAGAAGGGTAACTCTACTATCAAGTAATGAAACAAGTGTGGCAGCTATAGAAATTACTAGCTTACACATTAAATAGATTGGTTCCAACTCTGAATTTGATGTACATATTACCAAAAATGTTTCTTAAGCTTTGTCTGCATATGTTTCACTAACAACATAAAGCACACAATATTTATAGAAACACAGAAAGACTAAGTTAAAGTGACTGCTTTGTAAAATGCTTGAAAATTCTCCAGTGGTAGCAACTAAACAAATTAGAAGTATTAAGAGGTTGACAGACTAATGAGGAATGAGAACAGATATTAATTCAATAAATGCACAACCTTCAGATACAGAAGCCATTTTTATTATATTGATGCTGCTCATTGTCATAAAATGTTTTTGGGTTGCAAGTGCAAACTTCATTTTTTCACGTATCTAATAATTTCATTGCTACTTTTTCTGTTTTCTCTATCACAAACAATATAGCCTGCAATCAACTTATAGATGTTCTCATTATGAAAGGAAAAAAAAGCAGTAAATGAACTGATGTAACCTGGTAGAAAAAGCCTGACAGAAACTTCACATGAATTGTGATTATAGAGAAGAGATCATGTAGGTCACCCTGAAAGTAATGCCTTCAATTTATTTACATAGAAACTACAACAGATACAAAGAGCACAATAACACTATGTGACAGAGCAAATTCTCTGCTACAAAACACCATTTTTCAATATAGTCACCACCGTTAACTATGAATTTTTGCCAGCCAAGAACAAGAGCCTTTGTGCTGCACACATAAAAATCTGAATGAACAGAGGTGACCCCCTGTTGCCACCACAGAAAGGCACCACCCATTGCCTCACTGTGCCAGCATCCACTGTTCGGTCTCCAAAAATATTCAGCAAGCATTGGTGAATGTCAATGGGTGCCTTTTTTTTGCATGGAGAACTTCGATTCCACACCTTTGCTTCAGATGCACTTCTGCGTCAGACACCATTCTGTCAGAGTGCCCCTCTGCTGCCATCTGTCATGTCACATGGCAACAAAATGTAATGGAATATTGGTGGGAAGGTTCAACCTCTACTGCCATACCACCAGCATCTGCCTCTGACATTGTGGGCCACTATAATAAAATAGGAGGCATTACTTTCAGAGCAGCCCTCCTACATTGAACTGGAAGTATCCTCTCATCACTACAGTGACCTGACACCACTTGACTAGCTTGGAAAAGCTGTTACCTTCAGACCTGCTGTTTGTTTGTTTTCTTCTGTGATGTTCCTTAAGTTTTAGCTACAGAGACTGTTTGACAAGCTCTTTAATTAAATAGACCTTGCACTTGGGCTCTGTAGCAAAAAGTTCAAACATCTTAAAAGGAGAAAAATGAGTACAAACAAGAGAGCAAAGAGAAAGTCTTTAAAAGAGGTGAGAAATCAACAGAATCCACACTTTTCTAAAATCTTCCAAAGAGAAGTCAACAGTGGGCAATATTTAATTTTAAGAACAGTAAAACAATTTTCATCTGTGCTTGTGGTTAATATTCCACCTGCTTAGAAGGGATGAGGTGCTAAGGGATTACTTGGGAAAGAAGAGAAAAGGAATGAAGAACAATATTATTAAGCATATGGGCAGCCTAATCTAGTGGGCGGCAGCCCTGCCCATGGCAGGGGGATTGAAACTGGCTGGTATTCAAGGTCTCATCCAATGCAAACCATTCTATGACTCTACGGTTCTAAGACCTTAATTTTTAGGATTAATGGTTCAAGCAGTGTCCAGCAAACAGAATTTTTAAACTATGTCACCTTTTGGACCAATATCATATTCATGGTTTTCCAGCTTTTTCGTACATTTCTTTTTGGGGTGGAGGTAGGTGGGGGCACATAGGGAAGGAAATTTTTTATTTCTCATGACTGAGCAGCAACAGAGAGTCTAGCAGCCAAGATGTTGCCTGTGGGCTACTGTTTATAATTTTTTTCAGAGGAATGATGGTAAAAGTGAGATTTTTCTTCAATAAACTGGTTGCTTAAATATTCTGTGCCTCTTCTTCCCACCTTTTACTGCAGAGATAGTATGTATTTCTCTCTTTCACACAAAGGGAATACAACTACTTGATCATGAGAGAGTTGAAAGAGTGTTGTTACTTAAAACATTGAATCAGTACTTCCACAGGGTCAGTTTATAGGCTGTATGTTGTGGTCACATGTCCTGTTGTCTGCAGCTAAAAGTCAAATGCCCCAGCTATTAATTGCTAGTGGCATCATTGTTCTAACCCTTACCTCTCAGAATAATCAGAGTTAACTTGCATATGCTTGGCAGGGGGATTTTTCTAAGCTGGCTCGTTTAGAGAGAACCGGGTTACGGAGTGATTACATATGTAGTTACACTAGAAAATGGGAAGGGTGAAGAATTCTCCAGTGGGGAGCAGAGGAGAACAGCTGGCAGGGTTACATCTTCACTCAGCTCAGCTGGAACCAAACCAGAGCTGGAGACCTACTCGCGATAGTGTTTTCTTTACAGCAAAAGTAACCTCACCAAAATCAATCGAGTTACTAATCACATCTCTAAGTAGCAGGTGCTGAATATGACCCAAAGCAGCGAATGTTGCTGACAGAATAATTTCCTGTCATGCAAAGACAACTGTTGTGTTGGCTGATTCCAGAGAGAAAACTTTCAGATCCACTTACAGGTTTGCACCAAATACACCAACTTACTTCCTAAATATAGATAACAGATAAATAAGCTTACAAACTGCAGTGGTCTACACGCCCACAGTCCAGAATGATTCCCCCTGAAATTTTTTTTTTTTTTTTTGAATGGCTGGGAGTGCACTTCTACAAGTGAGATAAAATTTCCTCCACTAAGATATTAATCCTACCACCCATCTGATGAGACTGCTGACCCAATTGTCACTTAATGATGTTTCAGAGATAGGTATCTGTTAACTAGGTCTGTTCATCTGTTCATTAGGTCTGGTGAGAGTCCAGTGAAAACATGCCAGGTCTTAATGTCTTTCAGCCATTACTGGCAAGGTTGTGACTCTGTCCAAATGTGAAAGGCAGTGTATGTATCACATTACCTCTGCTGGCTTCAGGGTTCCTTCACTTCCTGCAGTCCATTAATACATCTACTGAATGAAGCAATAAATACTGCATTTTTCTCTGCCCAAACTGCTTTTTAATTTGCTATTTAGAAACACTATTATTCAAAGCAAGAGTACAAATAATCCCACCCACCTTGCAGCACTAATATACAACTAGAGAGAGGCATGGGATTTCTTTTGTTTTCTAGACTGGAGCAAACTGTGAGTTTTTCTTGGAAGTTCCTGAGAGCAGGTATCTTTTCTGGTGGGAATAAAGGTTTCATTATGGCTTCTGGAGAGAAAAATAAATAAATAGCTGGTAATACTAAAATAAGTATTTTTGAGTAAACACGTCAACCCTAAGATTTCTTATATCTCTTCCTCCAAATTTTCAGTTCAAGGAAAATATCATATTGTTTTAATACTCCCATTATGATTCAGGGCAAATTCTGTACAGATTGATGTCTCAGATCTTCACATGGAATGAAATTCTGGTTCTGTGCCAGTTTTGTAATTTTTTTTAGTACTATGGTTGATTGGTGAACACTGGAACCAGGATTAAATATTCTGCTACTTCTCTTAGCTCTTGCAGAAGCATCTTAGGATACAAAGTCTTTATGTTCCAAGAATAGTCTATATGTCAGAGCACATGCTCCCAAAACTACAAACTTAACTTTCTCTTTTGTGCCAAACAGTTATATCAAGTATTTCTTTCATTATAACTTTAAGGTATCATTTCTCTTTGATTAGACAAAAAAATCTACCACCTTATATTTCTGTAACTACAGTATTATAGCAAATGAAAACCTTTTCCTTAGTGTGCATATACATATCTATATATGTATTTGACAAACAATAAATAGGTATGAAAGCATGGTGAATTTACCAGCGTTTTAATGTATTTGATCACAACATACACAGGTTTGCACAGAAAAGTTAAAAGAACTATTCTTCTAGACTGCGTCAGATTTCCCTGAACTGACTGCATGGCAGCCAACAATAACCCGCTATGTCTTTGGCATATCAAGCCTCACAAGAGGCTAAATCAGATAGTTCAACAGAACTATTTTTTCAGGAAGACTTCTTGGTTATCAGAGATTTGGTTATTTTCCTAAGATTTTTCTCACTGTATGTTAAAAGGAGCAGATTCCATTTCTTTGTGGTATATTGAGCTTCCCAGCTTTACTGCAAACAAAATGCATTTTTTCCCAGAGAAGTTGTGGACTCCCCATCTCTGAAGATCTCCAAAAGCTGTCAGGGTATGGTCCTGGGCAAGCAGCTCTGGGTGACTCTGACTGAGCAGGGTGCACTAGATGAACTTAACAGGTCCCTTCCCATCACCCAACCACTTCCATGATTCTGCAAAATTAGATAGTTAACCTTAACAGGCAGGTTCAACTGCGGCTATAGTAGGTCTTCATCTGCCCACTAACACAATCCACAGCCACGAGCTAACCAGCTCAATATGTGGTAAGATTAACTGCTGCCTTTTAATTCCATTGATAGGTGTTCTCCTTTAACTGACATAATAACCAATATATTGTTGCCGAATGCAGTAATGCTGAAATTCATACCTTGAGGGCTATGCTGTGACTGAGTTTTAACCAGTTAAGCTGAACTCTGGCCTAACAGCGTACTACAGGCCTTTACACCACTCAGATGCATAGGTCACAGACTGACTGTATAAACCTCTCCATAATTATATTATAAGCCATTCTTGCATACATTAAGATAATTACAACAGATAATTAAAAAAAATCAATATGGGTCTGATTCTATAATTTTTAAATCAAGAAAACTACTTATTTCAGTCTTCTTACCTGAAAGGGACACGAATTTCTACAATTATAATATGTTATCCCTAATTACTCATTGCATTTAGTAAACTAGTAATTTTCTAATGTTATGTCCTAGAACTGATGCCTTTTTTAACACAAATTCCTTTGCAAATCATATTTCTTCATCCATTTCGATAAGCAGCATTCAGAATTTTGGAAACTAAATATGATGCAATATGCACACCGTGCCATAATCTGTTTAAATATCCATCATATATCTATCCAAACTAATATATCTTACAAAACATACACGTATACATATCCATGTATATACATCATACAACCACCTACAGATATCTATCTGTACCTGTATAAATATCACATGTATATACTTACATCTAAGTCCTATTCTGGCAACAGAATAAAAAATATACATTTATAATGTACAAATGCGTAACAGTTAGCTTTTATAAAACAGAACTGTTTCTAAAACATTAAAGAACTCCACTTCTGTATATGTCTTAATAACAGGATCTCATTTCAATTATAATAGCCTTTTTATTGCTCTTTCTTTACAACTGTTCTACAATTCAGAACACTTTCCTGAAAAATCTATCTATAGAACATTTAAGAAAATACTCAAAAACACAGAATATTAAAGTTCCTATACATCTAGGTAAGGCTAATTTATTTCTTTCACACAAAAGACAGGAAATTGAAGAGGAATTAAAAAATACAGTCAGAATTCCTCAGTTTGGGAATAAAAATTCCCATATTTTCTGTAAAATGCCAAGCAAACTTTCATTGTCTAAGAAAGTAAAGAATTAATCAGAAACTAGAATTTTTAGTCTTTCACATGCGTTTACGTCAATAACTGGATGACTTCTAGAAGATGCAGAGATCACACAGTCAGTAGTAATTAAGAGCACTCAGAAATATGTAGTATTACATTCTCAGTAAAATAGTCTCAAAAAATGTTATAATTCACTTCTGAATCCAAACGACAATATGATTTTTCAGATAAGCAACTACAGATATCCCTGGCCATATTCATAATGTAAGCTTGCCCCCTTTTGTGTCCTTAAAATTTTGAGTTTTGTTTCCATAATTGACTTTAACCGGTCCACATGTAAAACATTATTTAAAGCTACCTTTTAAAAAATTAGCTTATAAATAGTATTTTCCTGTTGATAGCTTATATTTTAGGGACACTGCTCAACAAAACCATGATCATCACCCTCATTTCAACTACCTCTTACTTGGTATTATGCTAGAGAAGGAAAGAAAAAATAAAGAAATAGTTGCTGATTATGATCTTGCTTTCTTAAATTGAACAGTAGCCCTTCAAAATATGCCAGTTGCCTTAGATGACCAAGTCAGGCTTGCAGTTAGCTAACCTCAGTATTTGCAGTATTCAAGGTATTTCCTACAATAAGCCTACGCAAGTATGAATGCACATTACAGTTCAACAGAGACTGCATTTTTTTAGCTTAGGTAAAAATCAAATTCTTTAGTTTGCCAAAATCATTGTTAGTCTTCAACACAGCACACTAAATTTGCTTAATATTTTTCTAGTCCTTTGGGCGCACAGTCAGTATTTCTGTGTAAAAAATGTCAGTTAAATGGGTTTGTAAACAAGCTTTATTTTATTTCCTACCTGAAGGATGTAGCCTCGAACGTAGTCTCGAAGTGTCCAGCCTAAGCCATGTAGAATATGCAGCACCTCCTCTTGCTTCAGTACACTGAAGAGTCGGTCAAGTAGTATCTTCAGTCTCACAGGCACAGCCTGGGTACCGTAAAGCATCAGGCTGCTGATGTCAAACACAACATTGGACTGCACAATCTCTACTTGGGTTGGGTGGTAGAGGTGCTGAGTACTAAGCTTGTCCAAGGCTGAAAGAAAAGGGATTAAGTATAAGGGAAGAGATAACAGAAAAGCAAGAAAATAATCCCAAAGAATTATCTAATCACATCAGATTTAGTAGATGTGCTCATTTTCTATAGAAACATTCACCTGGATGATTCTTTACCACAGACACACTCCAAAACAGTCCCAACTTCCAAGCGGCATTAATTAACTTTTAACCATAGAGCAGAATGGTATTCAGCTGAGTCTCAGAGACTATGTTACTCATCATTTTATAATAAATTATGAAAAATTAATGATTAACTGAAGACCAGGACTGGAGCTGCACAGAATTGACTGGGACCATTAAAGACCTGAGACTTTCGGAGTAGAAAAGAAAACAAGTACATCCTGCAGCCTTTTAAACAAGTTAAAAACTTAGCCCTATGAGTTACCATGAATTCACTGCTACGCGATTCAGCTACTAAGGATCACACATTGGTTTGTTTAATTATTTAGTGTGAATTTCATATTATTCACTGAGACATGACTAATTTTGAGATGAGGGGAGAGGAGGTTTGCAGGATGCAGGTAACTCTTTACCCCTTATGAAGTTAAACATTACAGAACTGTAAATGACATTACACACTATATTTTGTATCTGTTTACATTTAATTTCCTTTTCCATTTTATGGAGCATGTTGCAGCACCTAAGCTTCTAACTGCTTTTCTTTTTTTTTTTTTTTAAACAAAATTTTCTGAGCACTTAAAATAATTGTATAGGGACTTATTCTCATGTACTTTGGTTTCTTTTTGGCTTTTGATCACTGGAGAGTTCATGTACTCTTGATAAATTGCTTTCTTACATCCAGAGCGCAAAGCCCCTTATCATTTACTCGCTGGCTTCATTCAACACATTTACTCCAAGGAATACTTTGTCAAAGAATTCTGGTTTCCTTATACTTCATTTCTTGCAACTGATTTGTCTGATCTTTCCTATTCTAGTGGTTAAGTCAACTTTGAATAAATAGCTTTAAATATTAATTTAACTTTCAAAAAAGATAAGGAATTGGCAAGCCTAGGGACTGCAGTCCTATGTCTCTCTATGGGACATTTATACTGCAGAATGTGAAGGATTGAATTATTCTTCCAAAAGGACTTCTTTCCAAAGTATTCTGCTATATGGGCTTCATGAGATGGGAATGATTTATTTACAGGTTCTAATGAATGGGATTTGACTGAAGCATAAACAGGGAAAATACTTCCCTACATTTTCTTTTACCCCTTTCTTTGTACCTTTTTTTTTTTTTTTTTTGAACATGGTTATTTTGATGCAACTGTAACAGATGTGTCTTCAGTACTCAGTTAGAAAAATCTGGAAAATTAATTTTGTTGCCATGTAGATCAAGATGCATGTATGCAGGTCTGTATGTATAAGTACTTGAGTGAGTTTGTTTGCTTTTATCCTATGCCTATAGTGAGGAAGAGCAGGTTCTTTCACATAAAGAAGAAAAGAGGCTTGCTTCAATTTTTTAAGACGATGATTCTAGCTTGGCCCTTGTCAGAGTGTTGGCAAGATGTCTGTATCTAAAGACTACGGACTGGATCATAAAGCTAATAGCTAGAATGAGGTCACAAAACTCTGTGGACAATTACCCATTTCTTGTAATGAGACCACTCCGAGAATAATGGCTTGAAAAAGATCAAGATGCACTGGAAAAGAAGAAAGAAATAATAAAAAAGGTCCTTCTAAATGACTCTGTGTAGTGGTTGAACAACAGACAGAAATTTTTACAAGATGTCCTGTACTACTCCATTTATCAAAAACATCTGTTTTCAAGTAATACTATCTATAGACATCTTCTCAGAAGACGTACGTACAAAAAATAAGAACTAGTCATGTGTTGGATTAACATTCCAAGTGACAGTGAAATTATCTCCAATTTTGATTTGTGGCTTTATTCTGCACGTTATGTAATAAATAAATAAAAAGCAGCGCATTTTATTCTTTTAAAGGACAAGTCAGGGTATGCACTGAAGTATATAATTTACAACACAACAAAGCATATATTTTTGCATGGGTGTGTACCAGAACATTTGCAAAATAAAGACAGACCCCATGCCACAGGCAAAAAAATAAAAAGAAAAAAGGAAAAAGAAAAAGAAAAAGAAAAAGAAAAAGAAAAAGAAAAAGAAAAAGAAAAAGAAAAAGAAAAAGAAAAAGAAAAAGAAAAAAATTATTTGTGAAGTGAAATGAGATTCATTTATGCCAAAACAAGGAAGTTCTTATGGATCATTGATTAGTGAAAACTCTTGCACCTGGCAAGAGAATGCTATTTTTCACAATAATTTTTCTTTTCTTTCTTCATTTTTATTTTATGAGATTGCTAAGGAAATAGTTGAGGTTTTGTTCCGCAGTACTCCTGATTTCTTCTCTAGCAAAATTAGCAAAGTAATGCCTCCATTTTAGGAGGATTCAAGAGGCCATTTGCTCCTTTAGATATTAAAAAAAAAAAGAAAAAAAAAAAAAGAAAAAAAAGAGGACCTGCATTTAATTGCTCTTTCTGTAAGAACAGGAGTATTAACTTTAACCTTCTTGACAAATCTGAGAGTAGATAGTTGAATTCTGCTGTCCTGAATTGCCCATCTAATTTCATGTATATAAGGCATTTCTCACTGTTTCCTGTTTAATTCCTATATGCTAATGAACAGTGCTGTGTTTCACAGGTGAATACATTCAACATTATCTTCAGCGTCGTATGATTTCATAAGTGCTTAGGAGACTTCAAGATGAAACACGCTATATAAAAGAATGAGCTTTATCATACCTGAACAATGATATAAATAGATGTGTCCTTATTAAGAAGATATCACTGACTGAACATCATAAACCACACATTATAAGTCCCTTCCTGGTGCAGCATGAGGCATTACTCATATTTAGATTTTCAGTGGGCTCAAAATTTCACCCAGAAAAGTCTGAACATGTTTGTGACTTCTTCATTGCTACCTGTACAATCTTTAGAAAATGACTATGATGGGTTCAGCTGGTGCTTCAATTAAGGCAGCTGCCTTTCAATAGCCCAATTCAATTCTTAGCACTAGACTAACAGTTTGATATTTTTTATATTAGTGCGAGCAGAAAGATGTTCACCAAGACAGGAAGAAAAGGAAAATCTTCTTTTTTAATTTTTTGGGGAGCAGCCTAAAAAAGCCCTTGTGTTTTACCATAGCAGCTTTCAGTGGAGCAGTACTGCAAATACTTGTTTCAGAAATTTTAACTACTGAAGGAAAAGAGGGACAAAAAAGAGTTGTAAAGAATGGGTATAGAAGACTGCCTTCAACATCTGAAAATTACTAACTCCATTATTAGTATAGGAATTAGGAATCCTATTTTTCTCACCTAATTCTGAAGTATCAAAGATGCACCAGAATCCTTATATAAGCTGTATTAATCAAAGGTTTTAGAAGATACCTGTCCATTTAGGATTTGGTTCAGGATCTTCCTCAGCCTCTTGCCATTCCTAGGTGAAAATTTTTCTTTCTGCATTGAAGTATTAAACTCCTACTGTGATTTCACTGCAGCAGACAGCAATCTTAAGAAGCCACAGAAGACCCATCAAGATGTTCCTTGGAGCTACATCCTTATGCACCAATGCATTTACATGTTATTTGCATGTGTGCACAATCTTCAGGCTTTCTATCTGATGCTGAAGTAGCAGAGGTAGACCCTCCCTGTATCTTGGTCTTGATGCACTACTATCGACACTCAAATTTTTGCAAACACTACACAGCCAAATAACCTGAAGACCTAGAAGGATTTAATATTCCTGTTTGCAGGGTTTCAATGAGTTTCACTCTGCTATTGTTGGAGATGGTAGTTACTACATGGGCACTCATGGTAGCTGAAATGAAAAGTCTCATGTTTTCTGAGTGCAGAGTCCAGATAGCAAAAGGTTGAACTAATCCAATTGCAAATTCAGCTTGCCTGTAATCCTTTTTCCAGAAAGAAATAGTTATCATAGAGTCATAGAATCATAGAATTGTTTCGGTTGTATAAAGGAACAGAAGGTACTGAGAACCACACAACACTTTACAGGAGTATTGTCTCAATTATTTTAAGCACCTGAGTTAGTGGCCTGATTTAACAAAAATTTAAGCTGTAATAAAACCAGGAGGAGGGATTTACTTTACCATCTATGTTTTACTGGAGTTTTGGGATGCTGTGCAATTTAAAGGAAATTAAGTGAAAAGTCTTATTAAGGTAAGATTAAAGCACTTACAAAAAATAAAGACAAAATCTGTAATTTTATCAACACTATGACCAGTTCATAGGCTTAGCTATGCAAATTGACCGAAGACCCTGTCCTTCAACAAGGTCATCCAAACTAAAAGCCAATTTTGTTAAGTAAAAGAAATACAAGTAGACACAGGTGAATTTTGTACTTTAAAGCTCTCGTACTGTTTTTTGAGTAAGTAAAGCAGAAGCATGACATTTTCCCTTTACCGAGTATAAAAGAGTTTTAAATATCCTGCTTTTGATGCAGTTGGAGTTGTTAATGCATTTCTATTTTTGTTAGGTAAATATTTAGGTTTTCTGGGGAGGGATGAAAAGATCTGGTGAAAATCCTTATTCTCAGCTGATCTGCCTGGCTGCATACCTCAGAGCATCACAGAAGAGTGTCAGTATGTTACAATGTACTGGTCATTATTAATCTTCCTGCATTTCAGCTCCAAATGTGGCCTAAGCAATATTCTCACTCTTGATTTTGTTGCATGCTCTCTAATTTACAAAGAAGGGACACAGTCTGAATATATACACATATATATAATTTTAATTTTAATACATAATTTTAAAAAACACCATCATCTTTCCAGATTACTACGGTTCAAGGGTCAATAAGAAGATAAAAAAGAATTTTTCTGTAGTCTATGTCCAAGCAACAACCAAGTGTCTCACGGACATTTTTAATCTAAATAAGTGGGCCGCTTTCTTCAGCAAGAGAAACTGAAATTGGTACAGATTAAATATACAATACCAACATTAAAAAAAAAATCATCATAGTAGAGCAGCAATATGGCATGCTGAATATGATAAAACAGATACAGTACTATTAATGGCATCGCAGAGCACTGCAGTTTGCTGTTGGTTTTACTGGTGAACGCAGACAGCTTTACATTTTTCAGAGTTCAAGATTTTCTTCTTTTCATGCCGCACAGAAAAAAGTAGCAGATCCTTTCAGAAAAGGAAAGTTGCCTATGATCAACTGAATGCTAGAGGGAGGGACAGTACTGCAGTCATTAGAGGTGGTCTAAGTTAGCCTCCCTTACGATGTAGATTTAATACCACCTGCTACATGGTGTACTGTGGTACATTTTACAAGTGAAAAAAAAAAAAAGTTCATCTGAAATGTACTTAGAAGATGACCAAAGACAAGAAGACTTGCCAGTGCCCACTGAATGGCTCAAAGATTTTTGTTGTGTAGGAAATTATCTCATTCATTCCTTGGCACAAGCACAGAAAAGGGTACACTCCTATTTATAAGGGTGGATGAACATCCAGCTCGGTGTGGGCATAAGCACCAGCTACCACAAGGCATCCTTTGTTGATTCCATTTTACCCCGTCTTCATTCCTTTCACAATTTTATCCACACTGAAAAAAATTTTATCCACTGAAGAAAATTCACTAAGTTTCAAGAGATGGTGGAAGGTGAGGAAATAGCACATATTCTAATTCACAGGCAAAAACATTTCCTTCTACCTTTTACTGTATTTAAAAGCTAATAAAGGAAACCATTTGCTAAATGCATTTAGTCTCTGACAGAGGAACACATATGTGATCTCCTAATTTACAGCTTGCATGTACAGATGTTCACACTTAATAAAAGGACACTTAATTGCATTTTAAAATTAAACATGTGTTGATAATAGGTATTCCAAACCCAAACAACACAGCAACTGAACTGATAAATGTCTTCATGCCTCACCATGTCTCACAATCTAACAACATTTTTATAACAGATCAAAAAAATAAAAACCCAGCACTTCAGTTGCGTGTACACAAAATAAATGTTATTAAAAAAGGTTTGAATGAAATCTTTCATTAATTTTTCTGTCTATGATCTGATTCCAAGTTGAAACACTTAGATTGCTACTAGGTTTATGTAGCCAAAAGCAGAACCACAGTTTGCTCACAGACATTGCTTGCCGTCTGCAATTTTTTTATCCCTTTGCAAAACTTTGAACCCCATCCAGCTTTGACACACTGCCTCTTCAGTTAATAACTATCAAGTTTCCCCTTGTCTCCTGTCTACTTTTCTTTGAGGCAATTGCGCACTCAGCACCCCGAGATAATAACACACATCTATAAGATAAAAGCAATGGCATTAATGTAATTGTCTGCCTTTCTCTCTTTAGCCTAATCTTTTTTTCCCTTCAGTTTTGACTGCCTCTGTGACACCTGTTTTTGTCTCCTCTGATCCTACGACAGGTTTTCCGCTGACAAGGTTTTTGCCTGACAGAGATTCTGCCAGACAAGAACATAATAAAATATGAAGAACTGCTTGTCAGAGTTCCTGCCAATGCTCACATGAAATAGGAGAAAAAAAAGCCTGTTTTTTTTTTTTTTTTTTTTTTTAAAGGGGCCCTGTTCTGGTCGCTTTTGGCCTGTTGGGAAAACAGCCTCTCTGGCCAACTCCTGAAGCCAAACAGGCATTTTCTTTTAATTTTTCTTCCTATATGAAAACAAAAAACAATAACAACAACAACAAAAAACAAACAAACAAACAAAAAAAAACCACCAATTTTTTTTTTTGACAGTGGAAAACATGATTACAGGGGGAAAAAAAGCAACCCCGTAACAATTCCTCCTAATTTCTTCCTGCAAAATGTAAGTTAGAACTAACTCTGTGTAGCTGCATCTACATTGCAGAACTATTTTAAAAACTCAGAATTGACCCTCAAATAAATAAGGTAGCAAGCTTATTCTTGTTGATAACTAATGTGTACTAATGTGTTCAACGGAACAAGAAATAAGGACCATCATTCTGAGTTCTCAGAAAAATATCTGGGCTACTAGCCACTACTTGATAGGTCACCCAGACAACTGACTATGGAGACCATGATAAGGAAGATGAGACACATCCTGCTCTTTTCTGCAGGATTTGCACCTGCAGTCCTCTCTGTCAGAGTGCACATTTTTGCATGTGTGAAGGAGGACTTCAGAACTGATGATTACCCTGACATAGATGAATTAATGGAGGGTCCCAGCACACAGTTGCTCTTTTGTGTGTCAGTATCATCTGTCATCTCTGCTAGAGAAAGTAGCACTAACCTTCACTGTGCTGGCCATATTCTCCAGACATCACCCTGCAACTGCACTCCATGGGACCAGAACCCCTCCTTACACTCTGACTGTGACCTTCACTCCCTAACTAAGCTACACCTTAGGTGCATCTTCTGGATGACCCTTACACTCCAGTCTCCAATGCTGCCTCTGACTCCATCTTCTGGTGGAGATTCTGGGCACTGGGTCCACTGGTACAGGCATGGCCAGTGCTACAGTTTTCTGAGCTCCTGGTTCAGATCCCCTTGCTGTACAGCCCCACTCTTGATGCTCCTTGACACACGTACTGACAGTGTACTACTATTACCTTGGCTAGCCTTTACATTTGATCTTTCCTGTCTCTTAGTCTTTAAAATCTAATTCCTTCTTCCTATCATCCATTATGAGCTTCATAAGGATCTCCGCTTAATAATGGTGAAATTGGGGCCAACATGTATTTTAATTGGACTAACACCATCTGGTTGACATACTGTACACAGTGTGACAGCAGCACATTTCAAGTCCTGGATTGGTGGTCTGGAATTGGAGGATTTCAGTCTAATACAAATGCACTCCAAATTATGTTCTCTGATTCACAGGCTTATAGAGAAGTCTGTGTTGGAAGGGATTTATGGAGATTTCTTGGTGCATCCTCCTACTGAAAGGAAAATCTTAAATTAGCTAATCTAGGGCTCTGCCAGCTTGAATGATCTAAATGTATACAATGAGAGATATTCTCAGAGGCTTGAGAAGGCATGAGAGATACTTCTCCAGGCTGAAGATATTCACATCCTTGGAATACAGGTTCATACAGCTAGTTCTACCACTGACAACATCAATCTTTCCCACCACCACAGCCCCTCAATGAAATAAGACATTTGTTAGGAACTGCAATAAAATTCATGTACTGCAACCATCTCAAAAAGCTCCTGTTAAATGTAATTCAGAAAATTTGATTGTAAAAATTAGAACACAATTAGAGAGGTCTTTGGAATTCATATTATACATTTCTTGTACATCTTTTCTAAAATTAAGAAGGAAATGGGATAGTAAAGTAACCCTACTGTCCACTAAATTAAGCTGGGGCAAGTTTCCTCATAATGGTGCTACAGTCAAATTTCTCCCCAGGAAGTAAAAAAAAAAAAAAAAAGTTATTTCCATTGAGTTTCATATTTGCACAACAAAAATCTGAGGTAAAGTTACCAATGGAATTATCATTACTTTGTAGCATCTGAAAGCAGTATGAATTTTTTATTCTTGCAATCAAATCCCATTTTAACCTTATGAAGCTATGTGGAATGGAATGGTAGAGTTTGTTCCACTTAGAACTCTTTCAATTTGTGTTCTGCTTAACCTAGTGAACTCTAGTTAATTAAGATGTTCCTATAAACAATTAAGCTTCTTGTAGGATCGTTAAGAAGATATAAAAATTTATGATGTAATAAAGTGTAATAAAATGATATAGTGTTTAGCACATCGCTGCAGTTCATGTGCAGTAGTGTAGGTGTTAAAAGAGGCAAGTATGCAGGTACCATCACGTAAATATGCTGGAGTCTTGTGGTTGCATGTCATAGAAACAATGTCACCATAGCTGCCCCAGAAATCTGCTGGTGATTTGTATCCTCAGGTCCTACAGTATTTATGCTGCTCCTGTGAGAATCAAGCAGCCAGCTCCAGACACTTTTTCCTTCCTATGCTGATGCTATGCCATGTAGTGAACTTCCCGTCATGACATTTAATGGGACAAGATCAAGTCTTTCACTGACTACCTTTCCAAGAAGCTGCCTCTCCTATTCATGGAAAGAGGGATTCTAAGTGCTGATAAAAATCATTGTTTCTTTTGCCTTTGCTCTATTTTGCATATAACAAGTCTATTTTTTTCCTTAATGGATTCCCTCCTTAGGAAGAGAGCACAAGATATCCAAGACATCTCCTCGCATTTTATCCCATGTTATTTGGTTCTGTGAAAGAGATTAAGCCTTCTCTGTAAAAAGTCATTTCAGGTAATCACAGGCACTGAGTGATAGTGTCTTGTTCTTCTGTGACACCCTCAGTCTGAACTTCTTTGGGCATTTTAAAGCTAGTCTAGGTAGATTATAGCTATAAAATTGGCCTTATATGTACTTCAGAGACAAGACAATAGAGGTGCTAGGAAGCAAATGGAGCAGAGTTGCAAAAATTAAGTCAACAATGAAGATGGATAAAGAAGATTTAGATAATCAAGATAATGTTCTCAGCTTATGTTACCACAAGCAGAATTGGCAAGGGCAGAGAAAATTTATATCTGTAATGATCAGATTTCTGATTTTATTCTCAAAACTTTATTCTGGAAAGACGTTATTCTTGCCCAGAACTTTCTGTCTATCTGAATTACTTAACACATACATGAAATAAACATTATCTTCCACAAAAGAGAGAATAAAAACAGAAATACTGACAATTCTTTTTTAACTATTACAGAGTATTGCTTATTTTTATAGTCACTTTTTTTTTGTAAAGTATACCTGCAGTAAGGTGGCAAGCACAGGTACACAGAGCAAGAGGGCAGGATGTCCTCCAGACATATGGCTGGGAGTGCCAGCCATAGAATTCAGGTTTTGTACAAAATGTCTTTCTACAAGTATATATTTATTGTGTGTAGACATGCTGACATGGAATACAGCATCGTGGTATTCTAAAATGGGGCTGAGAAAAGATACCTTCAAACCAGTTACCAACACAAAGC
Organism: Numida meleagris; assembly: GCF_002078875.1. NCBI lineage: Eukaryota > Metazoa > Chordata > Aves > Galliformes > Numididae > Numida > Numida meleagris. The sequence goes on from NC_034438.1 coordinate 32,892,448, forward strand.
AATTTGACTGTTGCAAAGCTGGTTGAAAATAAGAGTTGCCAATGCGCATCTGATGGCTTCAATCCCAGTTCCAAAAGGCTACAAGTGTCAATAGTGACTTAAAAGATTTTCATAAAATAAAATATTCACAGAGAGAAAGGACTTCACTTTGGGATGTGAATATAGTACAATCTAGCAAGAAAGGACTCCAGAGACTTCAGAAAGCTTCAGAATGGGTCGAATCTGCTCAGGGCTTACCAAGTACTTGGGCAGTCCTTACTAGATAGCCTAATGTCTGTTTGAGGCTAAAGTCACCTGACTGTGCCCAAGAGATATTAACATTTTTAAACCAAGGACCATGAGCCAGTACATTAATGGGAGGAAGATCTAACCTACTCCTGACTGAGTGAAGAATCAAGATTTCCTGGGAGGGGTGGGGAAGAAGAGAAAAAAGATTTTAATCTGAAAGGACTCTGAAAGAAATCCAAGGAGATGTGTGTGAACATATGTGTTTTAGGGACTGGTCTTCCCCCAAGAAAAGCCCTCCGCAGCACCTGAGGATGTTGAATTTGCACAAAGAATAAACCCTTGACTATATAGATATGTAAGCATACACTGAACACAAAAATGGAAAAGAAAGCCTTTTTACTTGATTTTGGAGCAATCTTTTCCTTTCTGTTACTTATGTCTAATAAATCTTTGAAATAATGTATTTTTTTCTTGGATGCCCTAATACCTGGATATTTTCTTTTGTTTTTACCTCACCTTGACTTGTATTAAGAATCATCTCAGAGTAACTCAAGGCAAACCCTACACCACATCATTCTTACCAATGTGGCAGACTTTAAAACCAGATTTGTGGGTCTCAGTACCCACAAGATAATAGACAGCATCTTCTCTGAGCTGCATTGACCATTTGGGGAACTGCTGCTGAAAGGAAGGAAAAGGGAAGGCACAAGCTCGAGGAGGGACTTAGAGAAGTGTTTACCAGTAATGAATCAGGTAAGGTTCCTGGAAGAAACTAAGTAATGAAAAATATGTCTCAACTCTTCAGGGTCAAGAGGAAGTTAATGCAGACGGGTTAAAATGATTTTGTCAGTAAAGTACAAGAAAAGCCAGACCAGATCTAAAATAGTTTTGCTTATAAACCCATGAAGAGCTAGCCTTTCTTATCAATGAATTGAGATAATTTCTTTGCCAAAAATGTCTATGTAACTCCCCTCAAAATTGAAACTCTATGTTCTCAGGTCATATTAAAGCATTTTATAGAATTAACTAAGCTGAAAACAAAGAAAAAAAGTATGTTTGGTATGCTAAGGCTGTGACTCTTTCTAAAATATTATGGAACAATACAAAAATAACCCATCTGTTTTAACCACTACATAATAATAATAGGATTATATTTCCCCTTTCCCTTTTTAGTGTTGATTCTCTATTCTATCTCCAGTTTTTAAGAAAAGAGTAACACGGTCCTTCTGCCTGCTCTTAGAGAGATCTGTGACATGTTCTGGTTTTGCTTTTTTGTTTTGTTTTTTTAGAAGTGACCTTTGACTTTGCAAACCTGGATTTCTTTCACTTAACAACTTTGGACAGTGACAAACACAGGAACCTTGCTGGTTTTTATTTCAGCATAGTGCTCCTCTTCCTTTCACCCTCATTCCCATGTAGCACACATTTAAAATCTAAACCGCTTTCCCAGTTCAAGTCCTTTCAGCTACTTCAGGGTGAGAGATGCAATTTCTAACATTTCCACAGGATTTCTCTCTTTTTTTTCTTTATTTACTTGCTCCTGCCTTCCTTTCCTTTTCTCTCACTTCACCTTTCCATTAACAGACAACTTCACAAATAAAAATGTAGAATTCACCACTCCGCCATTCAGAAAGAAGAAGTCATGGTCACACCATACATTTGGGCTTACAACAGCACAGTCTCCATTTTCTGTTGGAGACCATTGTTTTGGTTGTTGGTCTAATTTACAGGAAGTTAGCACATGCACTATACAAATGCTGGTAGCTGGAAACTTCCTTCACAAGATGAAAGATGTTGAGACTTTGACCACGAGCATTCACCAGGTGTAAGATTTGAAGATGGAAAAGACTAATGGATTTGCCCTGTGTGCGGAAATCTACTAGTTAATGCATATTTATCAAAACGTAAAGGAACTTAATCTTACAGCTACTCAGAAAAAGGCCTGGAGAACTCTCTGACTAGAGATGGGGGCATATGTAGTTTACATAGTGTGAGATATACCTCACAGAGTTTCTATGGGCTGATTGGCATGATGCAGAGGAAAAGATAGCAAAGATCAATAGAGAATTGAGGACCAGACTGCTCTGAGAGAAGTAAGAGGAAGGAAAACAACAAAAATGTTCGCAGTATACTTCATTGCCCAGAGTAGATCGAGAGTAGATTGAGAGGTAGTCTGAGAATGCATAATGTTCCAAAAACATCTAGAAATATGCTGTTGATGTCTGATTGAGCTTTGTCACTGATCAGTCTGAGAATAAGACAGAAAACTAGATTTTCACATTTCCTGACTCTCTTTTCAACAATATGACACTGATTTCAGACAGGTTTAATAAAATTATTATATTGTGTATTTCTGAAATCTCTGCAAAGCCTGTGATATGGAAACTAAAACAACTAGAACGAATGTCATAGTAGTTTTAGTGCACTATGATGCATTCCAACTCAACACCCCTTACTGGAGAAAAATGGTTATAAAGAGTAGACAGTATTTCCTGTTGATACTGTATTGGGTCTTTTGATCAGCTGTACCAGGTAGAATAAGAGTGTTTCTGTTTCTAGTACAGTCATTATTCTGACATCAACAACACACAAATCAAAATGTAAAGCTAATGATGTCAACATCTTTATACTGCAGACTTAATTTCTTTTCTTGTAGGCTAAGATACATTTAGTATGGAAAGTGGGTGGCAAGATTTGGGTTTTTTTTCATTGTTTCCAATATAATCTAAGTAATCAGGCTTTTTGGTGCCAAAGCTAGTGAAGTGTCGTTACTATATTCATACAGTATAGCATACTACTTGTAATGCAACAAAAATATCAGGAGAAAAAAACTATTCAAACAATTAAGAAAGTCTTGACTATTTTTTTAGTCATCTTACTCCTACACTATTTAAAGACCACAAAATAGTAATTGCTTGTGTTAAAATCAATTGTACTGAAAAAAGAATTACTATTAACATTTTAATAAGATTTTATTTTTTCCCATATGGACTATACCAAGCATATTAAACACTTAAAGAATTGAAGGAAAAAAAGCATAAAATCATCGGTTTGCCTGCTTGGGGTCTAGAAAATGGTTTATCCAATTTAAACCATTCAGCTTTTCTTTTAGAAAATAAATCTCCATTCAAGCTGACCATATGAAAGCAAGACTTCAGCTGGAAAAAATAGAACAATCCATTTACCTGTATCCCTTAAAATATCCACAGATTCACACTCAAAATAACCTATTCCCTATTATTCACAGCAGTTCTCAAGAATGCTGTGATAGTCTATGCAGTTTTTGGTATCAGCCATAAAGACGCTGGCAGTAGGATTAACACTATGGCAGAAGGCGGTCAAAACTTTACAAGCTGTACTATTGCCAACAGAATCATCTATCTTAGAATCATAGAATCATAGAATTAGCTAGGTTGGAAAAGACCTACAAGATCACCTAGTCCAACCATCCACCTACCACCAACATAACCCCACTAAACCAGGTCTCTCAACGCTATATCTAAACGTTTCTTGAACACCTCCAGGGACGGTGACTCAACCACCTCCCTGGGCAGCCTGT